>NC_088927.1:30830000-30935000 GCF_038396675.1 Hydra vulgaris
GCGTAGTATCATCACAAGGAATGTAAAAACGTTTTACAATTTAAAAATGCAGCTATCCCTTTATCACCAAACCAATTAGAATTACTTAATCAATAGCATTCTTTAACTGATAGTATTATTATATAGTAACGTACAAATGAAATCTTTTAATATATTGTTGGCAATCATATTATACTCATTTAAGGACTTTATGGTAACCAATAATATAATGATGTCAACTTAAGTTTTGATTTGCAGTATTTATATAATTATGAAAAATCAATGATTTTGATTAATAAATATACTTTTGTTAAATAAAACATATTTTAGTGCCAAACTTAAGCATGTTCTTGTTTATATCACATTAGAGTGTTTAGGAAAAGATCGAAACAACCACCTCATTTGGTTAGGGTGTAAACTTTATATTATCGTAACTTTTGAATTTTGAAATTTATAACCGACTTCTTATATCGACTTGAATTTAGTGTAGAAAAAAAAAAAAGTGACTAATCGGTTGCCCTCACATTTAGAGAAGGGATGGTAACTGTTTTAGAGTATTTTTGTTTCCAGGCTCTACTTACCACAAGTTTTATTTCTTAATCTGATAAAAATTATTGTTTATCTACAACTCGGGTTATACGTATATAAAACAGTGGCGTAAAAAAATATTTTTGGCCAATAGGCATACGTGGTCCGAGTGTCTACTTTCTGATTCTCTGAAACAATAACTTATACTGAAAAAAATCAAAATTCTTTAAATGCATCTTGAGGCTCTTAAACCTCGCGGCGCTGTGTCTAATTGCTTGAGGGACAGTAAGATTTGCTTACATTGCCGTTGCTGTAGTGTAGTAGTAATCTCATGTAACGTCAATTTTTTTTTATATAAATTATTTTTAAGCAAAATTTGTTATTACTTTTAAAATAAAAAAATTCTACCTAATAAATATTATTTTATTTAAAAATTTAAATTACATTTGCTAGCATATCGCTTTTATGTAATTTATTTTTAAATGCTGGATTTTTTTTCAAGACTTTTATAAGTAAATATAAATGACAGTTAAACGAAATATTTTATTTGGAATTTCAAAAGTAATTAATTTTTAAATGTAAAAGTAAACAGCTTTATCAGGTGATTTACTTTTAAATGTAAAAAGAGTGAAATTTTAGCCGAAACCGAAAAAACCGAAACTTCGGTTCAGTGAAGCCGTAGCCGAAACCGAAACTGAAATTTCGGCCGTAACCAAAACCGACCCAGTAGGCACGCAACGTTTTATTCACGTTTCAATCACGTGTATTTTAGGTGACTTCGTCCAGGTTACTATTTTACGTGAAAGTCACGTGAAAGTCACGTGAAAGTTACGTGCCAAAATATCTTGTCTTTCGGAACTTTTTTTATTCTCAAAAAAAACTGGCATAAGAAATGTGAAATAATATTTTTTATTATATTAATTATTTTTTTATAGTATAGTTTTTGTATTCATTATATTAGTTATAATTATTTACTTCTATGATAATATAATTAATTTTTATTGTAGTATTATCATAATTAAAAAATTGGTCTATATAATATCTTTTAACGCAATGCACTTAAAACAGAACTAAAAAGAACAATATATTTTAAGTTGTAATATCTAATATCTAAATTATATCAAATTAAGTTAAATAAATTAGTACCCTATTTGCCGTCCCTATTTGCCACACAAATAAGATTAAACTCAAATACAAGGTATGCTTTTTTTCCACTTTATGATATAATATTTTAGGCTGGCGAATTTGTCCATTTTGCTTACTTAATTTAGTACGAAATAAGTTATGTTATAACGAATTTAATATTAAATTAAGTAAGCTACATGGACAAATTATAAGTTCTAGCAGAACTTTTTCTTGATTCTTGAGCAATAATAATGTCTCTAGAACTTCTGCAAACATTATTACTCAAGAGTCGTTTAGATAAAAACCCAAAATAGATTTTCTTTCTTTATTTGGTTTTTATCAACAAGGTTAAAGAATTTATCCAAGATAATATCAATAAATAAATGTGTTATGTTATTTATTATTGATATATGTATATATTGTTATTAAATACTTAATCTTTTTATAATATATGACATCTTGATCTCGTGCTTTACTTGTTAAAAAATGTTAATACTTATTTCCTTTTTTTATATTATTTAAATATTATATGGTTAATATATATATATTCGAGTTATATGAAATTATTATTATATATATTACATAACTTTTATTACTATTGTTATTATGTACAATATAAAACAGGTTATTAATGCGGATTTGTTCGATGTTTTCCCCACAAAAAGATAATTATGATGCTATTGTATTTGAAACTGCATTTTACTTATCTTTCAATGTTGACGACCTTCCAATTGTTTAATGATTTAGATCAAAGAAATAGCAACGCCAGAAAATCTTGTTGCAAAAACAGTTGATGACTCACATGTAAGATTTGTGTTAAAAATTTGTGATTTAAGATGATTATTTAATATTCATATTATTATTTAAGTTTTTATTTGTTTCTTTTGAGCTAAATTTGGTGTTGTGAGCTATTATTGGTAAAAATATCAACTTATTTATTAGATAAAGTTTGATGCCTGCTCTTACCCCCGTTTCCTACTTCATGTTTCAATCATGTATATTTTAGGTGACCTTGTCCAGGTGACAATTTTACTTGATTAAAACGTGAATGTTACGTTGCCAAAATATTGTGTATTTTGGAACTTTTTTTATTCATAATAAAAACCTGTGATTAGAAACTTGGAAAGATATTCTTTATTTACTATTTTTTTATAATTTAGTTTCAGGGATTACCTTATTCAAGATATTCCCGGAAAACCAGATATTTTTCTGAAATTTATCTTTTTCCACATATCCGAAAAGTTTTCCATACATACAACTTATATTACAACATATAACAAGTATATATTATTCATCTATTTGTTTTTATGTTGTTTTAGTCATCATTCATACAAAAATTAAGAAAAGTTTTTAAAAAATTGAGAAACAACTTGTTTCTCAATTTCCCTTAGTTTTGCTGAATGCAAAACTAAGGGAAAAATGAGGGGGAAAATATTCTGAATTTTTTCCGGATATTTTCCGTATTTTTTTTCCGGATATTTTAGATATAATGATTACATGAAATATGTAGTTTATATATTCATTATTGTAATTACTTTTTATTTTACTTTTATAATAATGTAATTATTTTGCATTGTAATTTTATAATAATTAATTTAAAAAGTAGGGCGTAAGATATCTTATAACGTCGCAATGCATTTTTGACAAAAATAAAATGTCACATATATAATATTTTATCCAAACATATTATCTTATAACTAAGTTTTATCAATTTAGGTTTAATAAATAAATTATAAAGCTTAGTTCAAAATTGTGGAACGTTATTGCAAAATTGTGTAACGTTATTCTCATATTGCAACACGCAAAAGATCAAACCCTACTACAAGCTATACTTTTTTTTCTACCATATTGTATATTATTTTAGACTGTCAAATTTGTCAATGTAATTAATTTGATAATAAATAAGTTATTATAACTTATTTAATATTAAATTTATTAAGCTACATGACAAATAATAATTTCTGCATAAAATATTATTGACTAGGAAGACCCAATGGTATTGTTATGTTATTGTCTAGGAATATCATTCTGTAGTAAGACCCAATAACCTTTTAACTTTTAAAGTTTGAGAAATTTCACTTTTCCCTCTCTTTGTCTTCTTTTGTGATCGCACTCTGTAGTAAGAATTTGATTTCATTCATATCTTGTTGGAGAATGCAACTTGATTCTGAGTTAAATTTTCAGCACTCTGTATTTATTGGTGACCTAATTTGACAATACTTTATTATACATACTTTTAGTTTTATACTTAATATATTATATATAATTAGGGGTAGATGAGGCTCATTAGCCGTGGTGAATGTTTCCACAGCAAAAAGAGCCTCAAGATGAAAATCTGACCATGGATAAGGAAAATCATGATATAAAATCCCCACTATAATGCTTTGTGGTTATGTGATAACTATTACATTTTTATAAATTGTTTTAATTTTTGTGTGCATTCTAAAATGAAATTTAATGCTGTTCAAAACTTTGTAGATTACACATTTAAAGCAACTTTTTGGGCTGTCACCTTTGCATCTAGTGAGTTAATGTATGAACAAGTTAATGCAGAAACAGATGCAAATATAAGAAAATGGAAAACAAAGAAAACAAATTATCATGTTATCACAAAGTACACAGATGTTATCACATAAGGTGAGAACAGGTCCTTTTCTAATCATGCCCATCAGTTATTAACTATATATAGATATAGATATAGATAAATCTATAGATAGATATTAGATATAGATATATATAGATAAAAAATATTTTTTAAACTTGTATTTTTTATTATGCACTTCTTTTTTTTTTAATTATCTGTCGACTTTTTTGATACATCTTTTTTTATTAAATAATTATTTACTTTTTTAGCAATCAGAGTATAAAATTAGAAGGCAAATAACTTTTATTTTTTTACACTGTATGTAGTATTGTTTTCTTAAAATTATTTAATGATTTAAATAAAAGAAAACAAATAACACACTAGAAAATCGTGTTGCCAAAAGTAGTTAGCAACTCTCAAAGTAAGATATGTTTTAAAAGTTTGTGATTTAAGATAATTATTAAATAATCATATTATTATTTAAGATTTAATTCGTTTCTTTTCAGCTAAATCTGATTCATTAGATAAAGTTTGATGCGTGCTCTTATAGAAGAAAATATTGACTGATTTGTTAGATTATGTTTGAAGCGTGCTTTTATGGGAGAATAGATATATAAGTTTGAAGCGTGCTCTTCGTAAGTTGCAGATCTACGACTTCTTACTTATTACTTGTTGGATATAAGGAGGATATTTTAACAAAAGTGCAGCTTTTATTTCAAATTAAAAATTTGTATGTCAAGAACTAATATACTGACTAATAAAACCATGCATTTTAATACGTATTAAATATTTCCTCGACGAAGAGTTTTTTTCCTTTACACGAATTCAAACACTTATAATTGTAATTATAAAGCATAATTATTGCTTAAATATTACGTGCCAAAATTAACGTAAAAAGCACGTCTTTTGGACAGTTTATGGTGACCAAAAAGTCACCTAAATACCACGTGCCAAAAGTAACGTGAAAAACACGTCCATAAATCACATGAATTGCTCATTTCATGGGGACCAAAAAATCACCTAAATATCACGTGCCAAAAGTAACGTGAAAAACACGTCCATAAATCACGTGAATTAGTCATTTCATGGGGACCAAAAAGTCACCTAATTGTCACGTGCCAAAGTAACGTGAAATTCACGTTTTTGTCACGTCGCTGTGCCTACTGGGGAAGTTTCGGCCGAAATTTGTAAAAGAATGTTTAAAATCCCTAACATTTTATGATCACCGAATTAAAGCAAAAAAAGCTATTTTACATATATCTAAGCAATCACCATGAAATATAGTTTAGATTTATAATATGTCAAGACATTTCAATAATTAAAGGTAATAATTGAAGCATTTTTATTGTGGAATACAATTTTTTCCTGTTTTCTGGCAAAAGTTTGTTTCTTTCATTTAAAAGAATATCTCCAGCAGTTAAAAACAACCTTTTTACTTCGGTAGATGTTGGTGGAGGTCTAGAGAATCTCTTTGCTACTTTTGCCAAACCAAACTTTGCTTTTAATGTTGTTTTCTAATATAAATCTATAAAACTTCAGACCTTCTACGTAGTTTGAATCAGTTTTTGAGATATTGTCAACCCAACCAGGCATTGCAAATTGCAACATTTCAGCCCTCTGCCGTTTTGTTCTGGTGTCAAATAAGGGTATTGTTCTTTTTTCAATTGTAACAGACTCAACTTGATCTGAAGTTGGTATGTTTTCAGGACTGCCGGTAGTTATGAGTATTGCTTTTTCAGTTAGGAGAGTTTTTAGAGTAAACAACTTCTTAAATGTGATGAAAGTCCGCTAAGTGATTGAAGTTTTGGATTGTGCGATCCACGAGATATTTTCAAGTTGCAGATGTTGCAAGTTCCGTATTTGAAATCACTAGCTGCCACGGTAAAATGATTCCATAAACCAGTTTTTTATCGATTATTTTCTATTGTAAAAATTTAGTACTGAGAAAATTTTGGTTTGGGTTGCTTTACTTAAGTGTTAATTCGTTTTAAAAATGATTTGAGATTAGTAACTTAAAACTATTATGTAACGTGATTTTAATTAAAATTTCTACAATTGTTATAATTAAAATTGATTTAGTAACAAACGATTACAAATAGGAGAATCGTCATGATCCCACTCTAAAGTAAAACTTAAAAAAAATCTTATAAAAGTTTCGGTTCATTTCGGTTGCGGTTTGAACCGAAATTTCGGCCGAAACAGGAAAAGTAAAAAAATTGTTGAAGCAGAAATTTCGGTTTCGGTTTCGGCCGAAACTTCGGCTGGTATTTCGGCCGAAGCCGAAATTTTCCGTTCACTATGTAAAAGTAAATTACTTTTCGAAGTAATCTTTTTTAAATAACTTTTGAAAGCAAAAAAAATTTGAAAGTAAAAAGTATTCTCTTTGAACAATAAAGGAAATAAATAACCTAATATTAAATCCTATTAGTAACCTAAAAAAAAAAAAAGGAAAATATTTTTAAAAAAACAAACAAATTTATTTAATACAAAACTTAAAAAACCATTTTGGGCATCACAATTAAAACTGAAATATGATAAACTTGTGTTTAAACGCAAAAATGATTTCATCAACTCTAAAAGTATTTGTGCAGCTAATGGAAATTTTTGGCTTCTTTAAATTAAATTAATGCTTGTAAACATTATTGCGCCATAACCAGGGTTATGTTGTCACTAAATAAGAAAAGTATGCTATAAAATTCCTAGATTCTGTGTAGAAAAGGTAGAAAACTTATTACGGAATAAATAAGTGTTGCATTAAGTATCTTATTTATATGCAAGTATTATACTTTTCTCAATAAAGACAAAATATAAAAATGCAATAAAATATATCTCAGAAGAAGAGAACCATTAACGATGTTGCCAATTTCAAGTACTACAGTTAATAAAGTTTTTATACTTTCCTGTCTTAACTTGACATATAGCCTGATCGCAATATACTTTTCAGAAAAAGATAAAAAAATGAGAGAAATAGTTAAGTTATATCAAAATTACCGTAATTATCAAACTCTAATATAACGTGTTTCGAACATTAAGAGTCTATACATGATATCGGATTTCCTTACTAAATCAAAAGTTAGTTATGTGTCGTAATTTGTAAAATCGTAATTTGTAAAATTTGTAAAACCGTAATTTGTAAAATCGTAATGGGTCGTAGTTTGTAAAATTGTGACTGTTTCAAAACTGTTAAAAAACGTTTTTATTGAAACAGTTTCCGTACCTTTAATTATAAATGGAAATTTTTGTTTCATCTTATCATTGCAAAAAGAGTTAAGAATAAACTGATAAACTGATCATAAAAGGTAAAAAAAAATAAAAGTTCTTACATGTTGATATTTTTATTAATTTGCAATTGCTTTTAAGAAAATACAATTATAAAAAAAGTAACTTTAACATAAAATGCATTCGACGTTGTTTAGAGTTTTTGTTTTAACTTCAACTATGGCGAAGAAAATTATTCTACATTCGTTTTTAATTTCTTTACTACATCAGATATCTGCCAACGTAATCAGACGAGATATTTTATTATGTAATTTTATAATTTTTTTTTTCTCTTTGGTTCAAAGTTCTAAATTTAGAAACATGTAATATGTAGCTTAAAACACTTTATTCATAGTTTCGCAAGAGCAAAGTTCTGAATCAGAAAACACCTTTAATCAATCATCAGTCGTTCAAGAACTACCGCCGACAATATTTCTTGATACAAACACAATACCTTCAGAGAATATTTTACCAGAAAGTTTTTCAGTCGAAAAGGCTCAGCTGCAAACATCGTTGAGCGAACCCGTAATGACAGATACTTTTACTGCGCCGACTCAAGCCGAATTAATCATGACGAACCTAGTTTTACCAGAGTCACTTCAACCAACATCAATCTGCAATGTCGCTAAATGTCTTTTACCTTCATGCAGATGCGCGGGAACAGATATACCTGGCGGATTGTCAAAAGTTAACACCCCGCAAATGATCTTATTAACCATGGATGACGGGGTAACACCAGAAAACTACCAGCTTTACAGTGAGTTACTTGGTGGCATGACTAACTTTAATGGCTGTCCAATCAGAGCAACGTTTTTTGTATCTGGTGATAATACCGACTACGCTTACGTCAAGAAACTGCAACAGAGCGGTAAGTAAACTTCTTAGTTTTCAAATTAAGTACTACACGTTCACAATTCTTAAAGGCTATTGTCGTCAAAATGTTTAAAGCTAAAGGAAGCTTTTTATAAAACTTTACGAAAGGTAAAGTTTCTATTAACTCGGGTTGTACTATTAAAAGCTTCAAAACAAATGAATTACTTAAGCTTTATTATAAGCGTTCGTTTTGCATAAAGTTAGTAAAGTAGGTAATTTAAAAAAGTTTTCCTTTTCACAAAAACGTCGTTATATTAAAGAATACTCTTACGTTTTATAGGTCATGAGATAGCAGATCATTCGACAACTCACAAGTTTCCTGTAGAATGGTGGAGTGAAGCAGTAAGTTTCGCAAAAACCGTATTTTTTTTTTAGTTTTCAATTGTGTTTTTTTTTACGTGAAAACATCATCTGTAGATCAGGTGACCTTACTATTTGAATGTTTTTTTTATGTTCGAGTAAAACAATTACAAACAAAAGTTAAGGTTTTATCAAGGTTGTTTACGTGTTAGTTATTTTTTTAAATTCATGTTAAGGCCGCTTTAGAAGATCTGCAAATGGAGATTTTAACACAAAAAAATACTATTCAGCAAAAAGTTGGAACAACCACATTTGGATGGAGAACTCCGTTTCTTGCTAGCCAGGAAAACACGTTTAAAGTGTTAGCTGAAAACCAGTTTTTGTATGACAGTTCGTTGGGAACCTTTCCGGGTACACGATGGTGGCCGTATACGTTGGACTACTTACCTTCAATGCCATGCTACATGACAAACTGTCCAAAAGGTAACAGTTTTGCATACGCCATTGCGATTCTTTTATTGATCTATCGTGTTTTTGTTTTTCTTTTTCGTTTTGTTAAGTTTTACTATACTTATTTTAATTGAGCTATCGCATACGAGCGCATTTCAATTGAACAAATTTCTTTTAGATGCGTATCCTGGAGTATGGGAAATCCCGTTGGTTACATTGCAATGTGACGAATCAGCTACATCATTCGCTTCTATGCTCGATGAATGTACAAATTTAGAAACAGAAGAAAGCACGTATAACATGTTAATGACCAATTTTAAACTTCACTACGAGGATAGTAAGCAACCGTTCCCCATGTTTGGCCATTCAACTTGGTTTGATAATGCGCCTTACCGTAAAGATGGTACGTTTATTAAAAGTGATCAATTTTCAGATTTAGCTCACAATAAACAAAAAGGTTTACGGTTTCTTGAAATTTAATTTTCAATTAATGAAGCAAGCACTTGTTTTATTTTTTTAGCTGTCATAAGGTTTATGAACGATGTTCGAAAGTTCAACGACGTTTACTTTGTTACTGCCCAGCAGGCAATTCAGTGGATAAAGTCGCCAATCGGTAATGATAAAATGCCGTTTTCGTGTGGTCTTTTAGAAAATAATAAAACCAAAAATGTTTTAGTTAACAGCGTTCAGCTACAAATATCTCCAAATGAGTCCGTAATGGCAGAAACTTTGACTGCTCCGACTCGAGCCGAATTATCCATGATTAACCAAGTTTCACCAGAGTCACTTCAACCAACATCAAGCTGCAATCTTGCCAACTGTATTTTGCCTTTATGTAGATGCGCGGGAACAGATATACCTGGCGGATTGACAAAAGTTAACACCCCGCAAATGATCTTATTAACCATGGATGACGGGGTAACACCAGAAAACTATCAGCTTTACAGTGAGTTACTTGGTGGCATGACTAACTTCAATGGTTGTCCAATCAAAGCAACGTTTTTTGTATCTGGTGATAATACCGACTACACTTACGTCAAGAAACTGCAACAGAGCGGTAAATAAACTTCTTAGTTTTCAAATTAAGTACAACACGCTCACAATTCTTAAAGGTTTTCGTCGTCAAAATATTTGAAAATAAAGGAAGCTTTTTATAAAACGATCCAAGGTAAAGTTTCTTTTAACTCGGGTCGTACTATTAAAAGCTTCAAAAGCAATGAATTACTTAAGCTTTATTATACGCGTTCGTTTTGTATAAAGTTAGGTACTTTAAAAACATATCCGTTTTTACCAAGTAATTTTTTAAACAGCCTATTTATACTACATTTTCGTCTTCAAATAAGAGAGTTTCATACCACGCAAATTTATTTTAACATTCTTTGATTTGAATGCATTGTGCTACACTCTGTGTTTTTCTCATCTTCATTTAAAGAGTTTTCCTTTTCACAAAAACGTCGTTATATTAAAGAATACTCTTACGTTTTATAGGTCATGAGATAGCAGATCATTCGACAACTCACAAGTTTCCTGTAGAATGGTGGAGTGAAGCAGTAAGTTTCGCAAAAACCGTATTTTTTTTTAGTTTTCAATTGTGTTTTTTTTTACGTGAAAACATCATCTGTAGATCAGGTGACCTTACTATTTGAATGTTTTTTTTATGTTCGAGTAAAACAATTACAAACAAAAGTTAAGGTTTTATCAAGGTTGTTTACGTGTTAGTTATTTTTTTAAATTCATGTTAAGGCCGCTTTAGAAGATCTGCAAATGGAGATTTTAACACAAAAAAATACTATTCAGCAAGAAGTTGGAATAACCACACTTGGATGGAGAACTCCGTTTCTTGCCAGCCAGGAAAACACGTTTAAAGTGTTAGCTGAAAACCAGTTTTTGTATGACAGTTCGTTGGGAACCTTTCCGGGTACACGATGGTGGCCGTATACGTTGGACTACTTACCTTCAATGCCATGCTACATGACAAACTGTCCAAAAGGTAACAGTTTTGCATACGCCATTGCGATTCTTTTATTGATCTATCGTGTTTTTGTTTTTCTTTTTCGTTTTGTTAAGTTTTACTATACTTATTTTAATTGAGCTATCGCATACGAGCGCATTTCAATTGAACAAATTTCTTTTAGATGCGTATCCTGGAGTATGGGAAATCCCGTTGGTTACATTGCAATGTGACGAATCAGCCACATCATTCGCTTCTATGCTCGATGAATGTACAAATTTAGAAACAGAAGAAAGCACGTATAACATGTTAATGACCAATTTTAAACTTCACTACGAGGATAGTAAGCAACCGTTCCCCATGTTTGGCCATTCAACTTGGTTTGATAATGCGCCTTACCGTAAAGATGGTACGTTTATTAAAAGTGATCAATTTTCAGATTTAGCTCACAATAAACAAAAAGGTTTACGGTTTCTTGAAATTTAATTTTCAATTAATGAAGCAAGCACTTGTTTTATTTTTTTAGCTGTCATAAGGTTTATGAACGATGTTCGAAAGTTCAACGACGTTTACTTTGTTACTGCCCAGCAGGCAATTCAGTGGATAAAGTCGCCAGTCGGTAATGATAAAATGCCGTTTTCATGTGACCGATAAATGGCACTTTTACAGCATTTCAAGACTCTAACATCAGAAAAAAGGCTGCTAAATTTGTCAGAATACCTATAATTAGCACTTTGATAGTTTGCAAGATTTTTTTTTACAAGTGTTTCATGTACTTAGTATTTAGTTCAATATTTTTTCACTCTGAAAACGTTGTTTGATGTTTTATACCTACACGCGCAAATCTTTGGTTTTGTATGCTAATTTCAGCTAAAAGGCGGCTATTTATGGCAGGTGTGGATTGCTCTAACTAATATTTGCAAGTCATTTTTTTTATCCAATTGTTATTTATCTTTTAATGGCTGAGGGGGTCACTGGTAGGGAGTCGCAGGTAGTTTTTTTTGTTGGGGGACATCATTCTTTTAACTATTTAACTCGAAAACACGAACCGTCATGAGAAACGTTGCTGTGCAGAGTAACACAGTTAGTTAGTAAAAGTTAATTGCAAGGTCCTAGAGCATATTCCCATGCACCGCAAGCACAATAAGTATAAGTAGAACTAGACTGAATAATGTAAGCGTATTTACACGCTGTTAATTATCAATTAACAGCGTGTAAATACGCTGTTATTTGATAATTAAAAAATGCTGAAAGATGTTTATATATTCTCATCAGTATTCCCAAGATAAGCTTATTAGTTCTACCGTTTAATATAGAACTTACTGTTAAAATTTCTATTTGCTAGTTAATATTAAATGTAAAATCAGTGGCGAATTCAATATAGGGCATATGGTGTGTGTGTGTGTGTGTGTGTGTGTGTGTGTGTGTGTGTGTGTGTGTGTGTGTGTGTGTGTGTGTGTGTGCGAGGGAGGGGAAGGTTAGCTGGGTTTCTTTAAAGATATTTTCTTTAAACAAAATGTTTTGTTTAAAGAAAATATCTCTTATAATCAAATGTACACAGTCAATGAATTTTTAACATAGTTCGGTGTATCAAACTACTGTGACTGTACAGCGAGAGATGTTCATAAAACTACAACGACTTTGGAAACGGTAAACAACTTTTTTTTAGAGAATAAAAAATAAATTATAAAGTAATAAATTAAACATTGTAGAGCAATTTTTATTTATTTTTATGTGTTAAAAATGTTAACACATAAAAATAAGTCTAACTAGCAAATAGAAAATTATAAAAACCGCTACGCGCGTTTTCAGAATTAAAACCATTGTTATCATTGAGGTCTTTAAACATAGCAGAAAGCTGTATGATGGTCAAGCTTTGAAAAATATTTCTAATTAAAAAAAATTTAACTTTATTCTTCCACTTGGCTTTAACTGTTTTGAAAACACAAAGGTCTAACGGGTGCATAAAATGACTTGTGTGAGCCGGCTAACGGTAAAGTGTTATATTATTTTAAAGAGCTCATATTTATAATTCTATACCGATGTGCCAAACATAACCGTCAAGAAATAAAATTGTCAAGCCTTCGAATTTTTTTGCATCAGACAAGTATACTGTAACTTAAACTATGCTAGAAACTGTTCGGATTTCATCGATCCTGATTCGCTTTTGTTATAAAAGACTATTTCGGCACCGCCTTTGCACCACGGTTTTTCATAATGCTTTTGTCTATGGTATTGTGAGAAAAATATATATATTTAAAAAATATAAGCATCAAAAAGAACTAAAAATACTTAATGTAACCAAACTTTGTAAATTACTTATTATGGCAAAAATTATTTTCAAAAAGTAGCAAAAGTTTATCTTAAGCAAAACCTAAATCATAAACTGCCTCATGTTTTCCACTGCAATTTGTCTCGCGTACAGTTTAACCAAATTAAATTCAATTCTGACACGCTCCGATTGGAGCATGAATTGTTTTATTCAGAATTGTTGTCATTTGGTTATTGTTTGTTGGTGATAATTTTTTAGGATGTTTCACAAACAACTTTAACCTAACTCTGGTAAAACTGTACACGAGACACATTACAATTAAAAACATGAAGTAGTTTTTGATTTAGATTTGGTTAAGATAAACTTCGGCTACTTTTTGAAAATGATTTCAATTATTTTCGGTCACGTAGATACTGCTCTAATAAATTGTATGCCATTTGCTTGCCGTGATCTAATATCGTTTTTTATATTTTTTCATAAAATCTTAGTGCCACAATTTAGATAGGTTACCGTTTTTAAACAAGTCAGTTTGATTTGATTCTTTTAAATAATTTTTAACCACAGTCAAAACGTCTGCATTCGCCAAGCCAAAACCAGTAAACCAGTAAAATTTCCTACAAACTTCAAAAGTTTATCTAGAAATACTTCAGTGTCTCGACTCATCTTTCTCTGTGCACCAACAATATTTGTTTTTTATTTACCTTCACTTCTATCATGAATTGTTGATTTTGCCGCATTATAACTATTAAGGTTCTAATAGCGTCATTTTTTTTTTTTTACTTACATCTTCAGCAGCTAGCTGTAACAGTAGGTATCAGCAAATTTTGGTATTAGTTTGCTTTATTATTGAGTAGATAGTTTTTAAGAAAAACAGATTCAACTTAAAATATAATTTTTTCTATAGAATCCAAAAGACTTGTATATTTTAAATTTTTTACATTATAGTTTTTAAGTGAATAAAATGTTAACTAAATGGATTTTTTAGAATAAAAAAAATAAATTTTAACTGTTAAAAGAAATTTAGGTTTTTTTTTTGCCTCATTAGTAGCACCTTTTGGAGTAGCACGATTGCCTTCCTCCAAATCCGCACATTATTGGGACTTTTCACCTGAACACATTAACGTATCTCATTAATAATATAAGTTTATTTTTCTCCTTGTATTTTGATGTTCTTAGATTTTTTAGGTTATTTAAAAAATTTTTTGTTTGGTATATTGTATGATATCGTTACATATATTTGTAATCTCTATAAAACTTTAAAAGTATTTTGCAACTTAAAATTATATACATATATAAACACACAGTATATTTTATTAGATTAATGGAAGCTAGGAACTGTCTTTACAGTTTTGCTACCCTATTGATTAATTCCTCAGATCAAAAACATGAGATTCTTAGACTCCTAACTTTACTTGAGTTATTTGAGAAAGCAACATTTTACCCAGCATACCTAATGATTTTGTGTCAAGAAAAATCTAAAAATTTTTCTTAACTCTCAAGTGTTTTTATAACATGCTCATTTGCGTCTTCTGATTACTTTTCTAAATATAAAGACATAAATATTGCTGACCTTATAAAAAAGAAGCCTAAAGTAAATGAAGAAGCAATAAGTTTGCTTTTTTTCTTTGTTAAATTGCATTGTCTACAGTATTAAATAAGCAGATTTGGTCTATATATCCTAAAATCAGACTTGAGAAATATAAAAAGGTGTTGCACAATGTTTCCACAAGGTAATCATAAAGCAAATAAAGACGTTTTGACCATTTTATGGTGTAACACAGATTGTTCTTCAATTTCCAAAGATAAAGGCATGTGTTTACCTAATCTTTTTTTTTTTTATTGTAAAAAGAGAAGTTTTATGCTTAAAGAAGAATTTCAGAAGTGAAAAGAAAAAAAGTTTAGGAAAAAGATCATGTTCAGTTTTACCAAGTGTTCTGTCACAATCTCTTGTTACTATTAAAGTTTTCAATTTAAATTATTTACCTCCTAAAAAATTATTTTCATATAAAAAAGCATTAGTTCAATCTCAAAAAACATTTTGCAAAGTTAATAAAATTAATCAAGTTTTCAAACGTTTACGTTACTCCTAATTCAATCTTGGGGTAATGCAACTCGTATTTATACAGATCACAGTAATAGTTGTTGACTTCACCAAATGTCTATTTAATGCCTTACTATGTTGCAATCTAGATCTAATTCAAAACAAAATCTTATTGATGTTTCGTTAGTATAAGAAAGAAACTTATTTTAAGTAATTAAAATAAATTTATTTCAATCATAAAAACAATTCTTTTTCTTGGTTGGAATGGTATTGCTTTTCGAGGTCACCATGATGACAGTAAATATCATCCAGAGATCGGAGAAACGTGTAAAGACAATGTTGGTAAAGGTAATTTTGTAGAACTCTTAAATTTTTGTATCGAAGCTGGTTATAAATTTCTTGAACAACATATTTGTTCTGCTTCTAAAAATACAATGTATATATCTAAAACTTCTCAAAACCAGCTTATTGGATGCTGCGGAAAAGTAATGAGAAGTTCTGGACATCAAAATTATTAGGTCAGCCTAATTTTCTATACTGTTTGATGAAGCCACTGATTGTTCTTATGTTAAACAGCTATCTCTTGAAATAAGATATATTGACTGTGATAACAGTGTTTGCAAAGACTTTCTGCGATTTATTGAATGTAAATCAGATACAACTGGTCTTTGTCTTGCCCAAAACATTGTTTTTGTGATTGATGATCTTGGTCTTGATATCCAAAAATGTAGAGGTCAAGGATATGATGGTGCAGGATCAATGTCTGGAAAATTAAGAGGTGTATCAACTAGAATTAAACTTATAAACTTTAAGGTACTTTTTGCTTCCTGTACGTGCCATAAACTTAATTTAGTTGTTAATAAATCATGCGATGTTCAGAGTGTTAGAAATTTTCTTGATCAAATCAAAGGTATATCTCACTTTTCTAACTTATCTCCCAAACGTTCAAGCTATCTCAAAAAGTTTATTATTCCAGGTCAAGTAAAATTGATACATGTAGAACTAGATGGATTAAGAAAATTAGAGGTCTAGATTTTTAACGACTACATTTCAGTTTTTCATTGAATGGAAGAAATGTCATGCAGTGAAGGTAAGTATTACTAGTATTATGTTATCTTTTGTTTTTGTGTATATTCAAAAATAATCAAAATATTTAAAAAAATTGTGCATAACTGCCTTCAAAATAAAAATATTAATATTCCAGAAATGGAGGGCTAACATATGGCAACAAGACCAATACTCTACACCAACTGCCTATCAAGAAAAGGAAAGAATTCATAAATGGAGGTCTAAGGTAAACAGGCTTAAGCAACGTGACAGCTACAGATGAAGTGCTAAGTCCTATGGTTTACCTTCTCGTTGGTGCACTTTGTTAAGTGAGTTAGACACGTAATAAATTTCCAATTTATGAACAGAAAAGCCAAGGCAACATTTTCTATAAGTTTTTTGAGATAAATAATTGAAAACAATAAGTACCCTTGCGTGATTAATACTCAAGAGAAAACGTATATTAATTATTGAAAATTTTATCCCCCAACCCAAGTTTAATGAGACTTATAACAAGTAAAAGTTTATGAACGGGGTGTTTGTTAATTTAAATTTATTATCTACAAAAAAGCTCAAAACTTTAAAAAAATCAGTGTAAACTGGCCTTAAAAATTAGAAAAATTTTATAATTTTCAGTCGCCGATACGAATAAAAATTTCAGTTTAATCAAGCTTTAAAAATCGTTGACCTTTAAAAAATCTCGTAAATCTCGATTTGCTAAAATTTATCTTTTCACTGTAGTATAAAACTAGAAGCATATTGAATCTCATAAATATTGTGACAAGACAGTTGTTATATAGTGCTAAATGTTAAATAATACAGAACACCAGAATCAAAATTCTTTTGTTGGTGTTCTGTAAAAGATTCCCACCCACCCTTTTATTAAGACCACCCCTACCCTTTTTATTAGATCTTGACTAAAATTTTCACCACTGTTTTTATTCCCTTTACCGCTCCCTCCCCCCCCCCCTCCCCGCGCCCTTAATATTTTTTGTATTAAGCATGCGAGAGCGAACAATGGACAGTCGTTTTTGAATTAAAAAAAAACTTTATTAATTAAATTTAAAACTAGATTCAAATACTTACATACTTTGTTTTTTTAATGTTTTAACAATTTTTTTTTAATATTAATAATAACAACTTTTGTAATATTTAATGAACTTTAAAGTTGTTGCTATAATTTTTTTAATCATTAAAGTTTTTTGTGCATCAACTTTTTTTTCCCAGGAAGACCAAGTTTCATAAGCATCCCGGTTATTATGTACCAACGCTATCTGACATTATGCAGCTAAAAATAATACTAAATTTGTAATATATATGAATAAAGTTAGTATTACCGAATAAAAAAGAATAAAAAACAAATCTTAGGGTATAACATTTGTTAAACAATAAAAAATAATAAAATCAGAAAAAAGTTTCATTACTCTGTAATGCTGGTTTCAGCACATACTTATGGGGGTGAAGAGATCTTGCACCTGCACGAGGTCGGCAAGTAACTTTGGGCGGATATTTTGTTATTTCACATATTTTAATTTTGTAATTGTAAATTATAAATTGAAATAAAGCGTAACTTTTTATGTTGCATGTAAATTCAACTTTTCATTGAAATGTAATATTTTTGAACATAACTTGTAACTATTTTCCATGTAATTTACTAGCAAATTTGAAAAATTGTATATATATATATATATATATATATATATATATATATATATATATATATATACATTTAATTGCATTTTTTGTGTAGTCTTTGTAAAAAATGTATAATGCGTCTCTTGTTGCTATCTATTTAAAAAATTTTATTCATGAAATAATAAAACAAGGGTAAACATATTACTCTATTTGTGTGCTAAAGACTATGCTATACGTAACACTATTTCATATGTTTATAGAAGTTTACAGGGCCAAGGATTTCATTTTTAAGCTCTATTTCAATTTCGGAGTAGTCATAACCACACAAGTGGTTATTTTAGTGGTTATTAAGGGTGGTCATGGGTTTCTCAATGGTTTTTAAATTAAATCGGACTTGTTGTATATCTAAATAAAGGTCTCTGCTGTAAAGACAATTCTGGTAATACTCAAATCTGGGCATGTTTGGTCTTTAAAAGTGGTCTGTAATACACCATTACTGTAATACATCAATACTGTAATACACCATTACTGTAATACACCAATACTACTCACTTTGTTTTTTTTTTAATGTTGTTTCGATAATTTTAAAATGCAAAACACTTTTAAAGTTTTATAGAGATTAAAAACATAAAAATTCTAAAAACATCATAAAACCTGCCGAAAAAATTTGTTGCGTATGTGTCATCATTGAAATACTTACGTTATTAATGTGCTCAGATGATATGTCCTAATAGGCTGCAGATGGTCTGAAAAAAATGGTTTGAAGGCAGTCCTGCTACTACAAAAGGTGCTGTTGAGGAGGCAAAAAAAATTGCCCGTAGCTTAGAAAAATCTTTTAAATTTTTTTTTTACAATTAAAGTTTATTTTTTTTATTCTGAAAAATCCACTTATTTAACGTTTTATTCACTATAAAACCATTATGTGGAAAATTTAAACGTTGCTTTTCGATTCTATCTTATTTTAGTTTAATTTTTTTACATATAATCTTAATATAATTGCAAGAGTTAACGTTTTAGGTCGTTTCGCTTTCGTTTTTAAAGTCGCTTTAATTAGTTACTAGGCTTTTCTGAATTTGAAAGAGCGCGTTCTCAAAATGCACGCGGTCGTTAGAGAAAGATCTATCAAGCGAGTTAAAACTTTTTACCTTTTGGAATTTAATTAAAGATGGGCCGATTCCGAAAAATTCCCATTCCGATTCCGATTCTCTATTGCGATTCCGATTCTTTACCGATTCCGATTCTTTTGCGATTCTTATTATTTTAATTAAAATTGGTAGTTAAATTAATAATTTAACCGTTACATCATGTTAATTTAATACTTATGCAGATTTTAAAAGTGAAAACACCAAAATTAGTTATATTGGTACAGGTGAAACATGACCAAAGACAGCAAGGCCCAGGGGCATGCCCGTTTTTAAAAATATCGGCCTATAAATAGACTTTTTTTTTCGAAATAAGGGAGTGTTCCCCCTCTATTTTGAAAACCGTGTCGTTGGTCCTGTGAAATAATAGCAACTAAACAAGTAACATAATATTAAACAATATTTATGTTTGTATGGAACTTATTATTATTAGGAAACAAATATTATAGTCATAAGTAATGGTAAAAATGATCAGATACACAGAATGTTGTCTTTTCAATCAGCTTTTACATATGATATTAGTACAATTAGTACTGATAGTTAAGAAACGGAAGGTTCTTGTTCATAAACATAAGCATTTGCACTCGTTCCGGAGTTAACCAGCTTCTTTTCCGGTTGCAGATAAGACCCGCAGTACTAAACAACCGCTCCGAAAACACTGTACATAGAGGCGTCCCTTAATATTTCTGTGCTATTTTTTTCTTGTTAAGTAATTTGGATTTACTCCGGTATTCAAAGACGTCCTCGTGACTTGCAAGTAGAGGTTCTTTCAAGTACAATGCTACTTCGTCTGACATTGTACAATGCGCAGTATAAATCTAAAACATTAAAACAATTTATAGGCTTGCAATATTTAAAGTACAATACTAATAGAGAAGCACAATACTTACTACAGAATTTGTTTTGATTAATTGGTTATATAATGACCAGACAGCACCTGGAGCAGGTGTGGTAGGTTCTTGATTTTCAGCAGCTTTAATTTCATGACCCTCGTCTATGTCCAATGCATTTAACTCGCCAATTAATAAAGTAACAATTTTCTCAGCCATCGTCCTGCTCCTAAAAATCTTGTTTTTAAATCTGGGATCTAGTATTGTTGCAAAAGCATATATAGTTTCGTTCTCGCAGTCTCCGTAACGTCGATGCAAAGATTGACACAGAGATTCTTTAAAATTTTCTTTGTCCTTGATGCGATCAATTGACATGTTAACTGCATTTACTATTGGGATAACTTCTGATGTGGTCACTTTCGATACACTTGCAGTAAGCAAGACCTCTTCAAACACTTTTAAAGCAGCAACGAGAGGAACCAAACTATCCCATTCTCCGGTTGACAACTCCTTGTTTTGTCGAGTAGCTTTTGGGAAATGTGGCGTTACCGACAGAATCGCATCTTTTTGTTCAATTAAACGGTTCAACATGTGGAAGGTGCTATTCCATATATTTGGCTCATCTTGAATAATGCTGTGTTTAGGCAGTCCCAGAATCTCCTGAGATTGTCTCAAAAGTTTGTATGACTTAACCGAATGTTTAAAGTGTCCTACTATTCTTCTACAGGTAGCAGTTGGTAAAGATATGCGTTCATTGTCGAGGCATCCGTCTTTCACAACCAACTAAAGTGTATGGGCAAGACAAGGAATATTTGTAAACTTCCCGACTTCCATAGCAGAAGCAATATTTCTGGCATTATCTCTTACTACTGCATTGAGTTTTTCAAGTAGTCCCCAACGCTCAAGTGATTCATTCATAAAGTTAACAAGATTGGTTGCGGTGTGGGACTCATAAGGAAAAGGTACCACGTCAAGACAAATGTGAATTTTTTTCATATCTTCTGTTAGGAAATGTGCTGTTAGGCTCATGTAATCAACATTGGCTGTTGAGCTCCACATGTCGGTAGTTATACTAACATGATTAGCATTTTTTGCCAAGAACTGAATTTTACTTGATACCTTCTGATAAATGCTAGAAATTTCAATAGTCGAGAAGTATTTTCTGCTTGGTATCGTTTACCTTGGCTCCAAAAACTGTAGTAACCTCTTGAAACCGGGATTTTCTACTATACTAACAGGTTGGTTATCTGTGCATATCATTTCAGCCTTGTAACTTTTATTGCCTTCGGACCTGTAGATGTGAGAGGCCTGGTCTTTGCAAACACTTGGTGTATTGTTGGTTGTTTAGTAGATGAAGATCTAGGCTTCATTTTTATAGAACTAACTGTGGAAGAAGAGCTTTTAATATTGATCTCCGCATCCTCAGACTTAGGGTTGAGACTTGTGAATGCGGATGCGAGTGTAGTAGATCGAGGTTCCCTTGGCATAGGAATTTCAAAAGCAGGGTTAGGACTGGATTTACAAGATGGTCCTGCGGTAGAGCTATCCTCGCATATATTAAAATCGATAACGCTAGCTTTATCATGTTTCTGATTTTTGATTTCAGATTTATGAAAAGTTTTTAAGGGGCTATCCCCCACTAAAAAATTTCAATATTTTCAAAAAAAAAAAAAAAATCGTTTTTAACTACTTTTACCTGTGATGATTATAAAAATTGTTTTAAAAGTAGCAAATTAACCTATAACTATCTTAATTTGTCTATTTATATAAATTGTCTTAACGTGATATCCCTAGCAACGCCATAGCAACGCACTTGTTTAACTGTATACATCCTACATTTTACCTTTATTCAACCCTAATGTGTGTTATAACTGTTATGTACAAGCTTGAACAGCTTCTTTATGAATTTTTCTAGAATTTTTGTAAAGGTTGCTACATCAAGTACGACAATTTAAATCAGTTATAGTGTTATTTTATCAGCTTAGTTTTATTAGTGAAAATGGGAAAAGATTGTCGAGTGAAGCAACGTACACAAACTCACCGTGAAAGGAAAGGATTTATTGGAAATCTTAATAAATCTGTGAACATTGATAGTGTTTCTGATAATGTTAGTATTGAGTTGCCAACAATTAATTTAAATGCTGCTAACAGCACTTGTGTTTTGGAACAAAATAATGAATACTCACTTAATTTGTCAGCTTCGTCTCGAAAAGTTGAAGACTTAGAAGATACGCTTGTTTTGAAACCTTGTATATCTGGTTTTCGTATCATTGATGTTGCTGTTTTGGTTTCTGTTTTTAGTTCTTTTCTGTGTCCAGAATGTGGTAGTCCCACACTCTCATTAGGTGAGAGATATAATAAACGACATGGTTTATCTTCCTTGATATATCTTAAGTGTCAAAAAAAAGATTGCAACTATCTTCGTCAGTTCTACACCTCTATCAATGATAATAATAAAAAAGGATTTGATAATAATAAGCGAATAATTTATTGCATGCGACTATTGGGCCATGGATATGCAGGCATAAAAAAGTTTTGCACTTTTACGAATTTACCTAAGCCTATGACCAAAAACAACTTTCAAAAACTACTGAAAATAATTGCAACAGCTGTTAAAACTGTAGCAGAACAAAAAATGATAAATGCTGCAAATAAATTGCAAAAAACATCTTTGGCACCAACTGATGTTTGTGTATCTTGCGATGGTACATAGCACAAACGAGGATATTCATCGCTGAATGGAGTCTTTTCTGTTATCTCTACTGTTAGTGGCACAGTGTTAGATGTTGAAGTCATGTCTAGATATTGTAAAGGTTGTAGTATTAATCAAGACCTACAAAAGCCTAATCCAAATGCTTATGCACAATGGTGAAATTCTCATGTTTGTAAGTATAATTACCAAGGTTCTGCTCGTGGTATGGAGGTAGAAGGAGCAAAACGTGTTTTTCAGCGTTCTATTGATTATCGCCAGTTAAGATATATTCAATATTTAGGTGATGGAGACAGTAAAAGCTACATGAATGTTAAAAATACAAACCCTGATATAGAAGTTGAAAATTTGGAATGCGTTGGACATTATCAAAAGAGAGTTGGAACACTGCTGTGGAATTTAAAGAAAAGAGAAAAAGGCCTTGGTGGTAAAGGGCGTCTTACAGATGCGACAATCGATCGCTTACAAAATTTTGTTGGAGTTGCAATCAGTCAAAATGTAGGTAACCTTAAGGAAATGAAAGCGGGAGTGTTAGCATCGCTATTCCATGTGGCTTCATCGAAAAATAATAGTTTACATTTTCCACACTGCCCTACTGGTTCAGACAGCTGGTGCAAATACAATACTGATAAAATAAATAAAACAACAACATATAAGCCAGGGCCGGGTTTACCAATGGACGTTATTGTGAAAGCGAGATATATATTTGAAGAGTTAAGTAATGACAGTGAGTTACAAAAATGTTTGCACGGCAAAACACAAAATGCTAATGAATCGTTTAATAGAATGATTTGGGATCGTATACCAAAACAAATATTTGTCTTGCTTACCCAATTAGAAATTGGTGTATATGATGCTGTTGCTAACTTTAATATTGGAGCAAAAGCATCATTTGATATTTTTAAAGAACTGAACATGGAACCAGGCTTTCATATGATTGCAGGATGCAAAGTATTAAATAATGAAAGAAAAAGAAATGCTGAATATCGAATAAACCCTGATAATAAGTCAAGACGGCAATTTTTACGTGCCAAAAAGTTGAAAAAAAATGACAAAATAGTTGAAAAAGATGGTGACTTGTATGTTCCTGGTGGATTTTGATAATTTGGATTATTATTTTTACCTATTTTATGAATAAAATATTACTTTATTTAATGTTTTTACTTTAATCGCGTTTTTCTCAGAATAGCAATTTGTGGACGCCGGCCAATATATTTGGAGAATGGTATAATATTTTTTAATGAAATTTTCATGAAGTGTTGTCCATATTATACTCTATGATATGAATGTAATGGATTTTATTTAAATTTAAAAAAAAAGTTTTGGGTCAATAAAAGTCGGTCGTCCTTTTGTGATGATGAGAAAAAGTTATGAAAAATCTGTTCCATTCATATCATAGACCTGCCTTATAACAACACTATGGTTCAGTACGGAAAGATGGAAATGAATCATTTTCTTTGTATTTTGGCCGGCGTAAAGTCATTTTTTGGTCATTTTAGGGGTATTTTGTGGTTATGATGGCAGCAATATGGATTTTCAAAAAAAAAGTTAGTCCATTATTCTTAATTTAATATAAGCATGTTACCAATAATCATTTTTTGTAAAAATGCTTAGATTTAAAATCAGAGGGGGGTACCCCCTTAAATGCTTTAGCATGTTCGATGTTGTGTATGACTGACAAACTCTGCCACCACCCCTGGATATAACAGATTTGCAAAAGTTGCATATTGCAGAGTTAGTGTCATTTGAATTGATCAAAAAATAATCCCATACCTCGCTTTTTTTACGTTTCGGCATGATAATGACACTACCCAGTAGGCACGCGACGTTTTATTCACGTTTCAATCACGTGTATTTTAGGTGACTTCGTCCAGGTTACTATTTTACGTGAAGTTACGTGAAAGTTACGTGCCAAAATATCGCGTCTAACGGAACTTTTTTTTATTCTTAATAAAAACCTGTGATAAGAAATATGAAATAATATTTTTTATTATATTATTTATTTTTTTATAGTATAGTTTTTGTATTCACTATATTAGTTATAACTATTTTACTGTTATGATAATATAATTAATTTTTATTGCAGTTTAATCATAATTTAAAAAAAAAATTGGTCTATATAATATTTTATAACGCAATGCATTTAAAACAGAACTAAATAGTCCAATATATTTTAAGTTGTAATATCTAATATCCAAATTACATCAAATTAAGTTACATAAATTAGTACCAAGCGTCCCTATTTGCCACACAAATAAGATTAAACTCAAATACAAGGTATGCTTTTTTTCTACTTTATGATATAATATTTTAGACTGGCGAGTTTGTCCATTTTGCTTACTTAATTTAGTACAAAATAAGTTATGTTATAACAAATTTAATATTAAATTAAGTAAGCTACATGGACAAATTATAAGTTCTAGCAGAACTTATTCTTGATTCTTGAGCAATAATAATGTCTGTAGAACTTCTGCATACATTATTGCTCAAGAGTCGATTAGATAAAAACCAAAAATAGATTTTCTTCTATTATTTTGTTTTCATCAACAAGGTTAAAGAATTTATCCAAGATAATATCAATAAACAAATGTGTTATGTTATTTATTATTGATATATGTATATATTATTATTATATACTTTATCTTTTTGTAATATATGACATCTTGATCTTGTGCTTTACTTGTTAAAAAAGGTTAATACTTATTTATTTCATTTTTTTATATTATTTAAATATTGTATGATTAATATATATATATTTGAATTGTATTTATGAAATTATTATTGTATATATTATATGACTTTTATTACTATTGTTATTATGTACAATATAAAACAGGTCATTAACGGATTTGTTCAATGTCTTCCCCATAAAAAGATGATTATGATGCTATTGTATTTGAAACTGCATTATACTTATCTTTCAATGTTGACAACCTTCCAATATGTAAAGCAAGTTTCTCTCAAATATAGCATTGCTTTTTTAAAAATTGTTTCATGATTTAGATCAAAGAAATAGCAACACCAGAAAATCTTGTTGCTAAAACACTTGGCGACTCACCATGTAAGACTTGTGTTAAAATATGTGAGTTAAGATAATTATTTAATAATCATATTATTATTTAAGTTTTTATTTGTTTCTTTTTAGCTAAATTTGGTGTCGCTAGCTATTATTGAAGAAAATATCGACTTATTCATTAGATAAAGTTTGATGCATGCTCTTACCCAGTTTCCTTCTTCACGTTTCAATCATGTATATTTTAGGTGCCTCGTCCAGGTTACAATTTTACTTGATTGAAGCATGAAAGCTACGTTGCCAAAATATTGTGTATTTTGGAACTTCTTTTATTCTCAATAAAAACCTATGATTAGAAACTTGGAAAGATATTCTTTATTTTATTTACTATTTTTTTATAGTTTAGTTTCAGGGATTATTTTTTTTGGGATATTCCCGGAATACCGGATATTTTTCTGAAATTTATCTTTTTCCAAATATCCGAAAAGTTACATGCAAGTTAAAGTATATAAAAATACATGCAAGTTAAAGTATATATTATTGTCATTAACTTAGTTGAATGCAAAATTAGGGGAAAAATATTTTGAATTTTTTCAGGATATTTTCCGCAAACAATTTTC
Source organism: Hydra vulgaris (assembly GCF_038396675.1). NCBI lineage: Eukaryota > Metazoa > Cnidaria > Hydrozoa > Anthoathecata > Hydridae > Hydra > Hydra vulgaris. Next base: position 30,856,359 of record NC_088927.1, read on the forward strand.
CAGACATTTTAAATATAATGATTACATAAAATATGTAGTTTATATATTCATTATTGTAATTACTTTTCATTATACTTTTATAATAATATACTATTTTGCATTGTAGTTTTATAATAATAAAAAAAGTATCAGGGTAAAAGATATCTTATAACATCGCAATGCATTTTTTGACAAAAATAAAGTGTCACTCATATAATATTTTATCTAAACATATTATATTATTTTATATCTAAGTTTTATCAATTTAGGTTTAATAAATATATTACAAAGCTTAGTTCAAAATCGTGTAACGTTATGGCAGATAATTCTCATATTGCAACATGCAAAAAATCAAACCCTAATACAAGGTATACTTTTTTTTCTACCCTATTATATAATATTTTAGACTGTAAAATTTGTCGATGTAATTAATTTAATAATAAATAAGTTATTATAACTTATTTAATATAAAATTTATTAAACTACTCGACAAATGATAAGTTCTGTATAAAATATTATTGACTAGGAAGATCCAATGGTATTGTTATGTTATTGTCAAGGAATATCATTTTGTAGTAAGACACAATAACCTTTTAACTTTTAAAGTTTGAGAAATTTCACTTTTCCCTCTCTTCGTTTTCTTTTGTGATCGCACCCTGTAGCAATAATTTAATTTAGTTCATATCTTGTTGGAGAATGCAACTTGATTCTGAGTTAAATTTTCAGCACTCTGTATTTATTGGTGACCTAATTTGACAATACTTTATTATACATACTTTTAGTTTTATACTTAATATATTATATATAATTATGGGTAGATGAGGCTCCTAAGCCATGGTGAATGTTTCCACAGCTAAAGGAGCCTCAAGGTGAAAATCTCGCCATGGGTAGGAAAACCCCACTATAATGTTGTGTGGTTATGTGGTAATTATTACATTTTAAAAATTGTTATAATTTTTCTGTGTGCATTCTAAAATTACATTTAATGTTCAAAACTTTGTAGATTACTCATTTAAAGCAACTTCGTGGGCTGTCACCTTTGCATCTAGTGAGTTAATGTTTGAACAAGTTAATGCAGAAACAAGTGCAAATATAAGAAGATGGAAAACAAAGAAAACAAATTATTTAATCAGATGTTATCACATAAGGTGAGTACAGGTCTTTTTCTAATCACGCGCATCAGTTATTAACTTTATATATAGATATATATTTATCTATAGACAAATATTAGATATAGATATATAGATAAACAATATTTTTTTAGACTTGTATTTTTTATTTTGTACTTCTTTTTTTTATTTACCTGTCGACTTTTTTGTTATGTCTTTTTTTATTAAATCTCCTTACTTATTTTTTAGCAATGAGAGTATAAAATTAGAAGGCAAATGACTTTTTTTATTTTTCTACATTGTATGTATATAGTATTGTTTTCTTAAAATTATTCAATGATTTAGATAAAAGAAAACAACTAGAAGATCTTGTTGCCAAAATGGTTGGCAACTCACCAAGTAAGATTTGTTTTAAAAGTTTGTGATTTAAGATAATTATTAAATAATCATATTATTATTTAAGATTTTATTCGTTTCTTTTCAGCTAAATCTGATTCATTAGATAAAGTTTAATGCGTACTCTTATAGAAGAAAGTATCGACTGATTCGTTAGATTATGTTTGAAGCGTGCTTTTATGGGAGAATATATCGACTGATTCGTTAGATTAAGTTTGAAGTGCCCTCTTTGTGGATCAAAGCGTCAGCGTTGCCATCTGGTGTTTTTTAACGCCAGATTTCTCAAATCTGGTTTGTTTTATTATCGTTTGGCTTGGATTTTTTGTTTTGGTTCATTTTAGAAAATCTGGTTTAAATCTGGTTTATATAAGAGTCTTTGGTCTTATTTTGTTTTATCTGGTATGTTTTTTAAAATCTGGTATAATTCTGGTTTATTTAATAATAAATCAATTTAATCAAGTTTTTATTTCATGAAAAAAGTTAATTTGAGGGATAGAAAGATTTCCATTTTTTCATTTTATAGAAGAACAATCAAGTTAAAACAAATGAAAGAAATGCGCACATTAAAATCTTAAAATATAAAAACTTTTACTTGCAATGTCATTGAAATATTGCTTTTATCCCTTAATTGACAAAATTATTAGAAAATTCTTATACAGAAATCGTCATTAATCATAAATTAATTGACATTGCGTCATTAGAGCAAGTCTAAAATCTTTTAAGAAAAATGAGTTTCTAAAAACACCGCTGAATTCTAAACTGCTTCGTGAGACCATTTAGAAGTTTCCTGAGACCTAGACCTCTGTAACATAGGTGTCTACTGCCTTGGCTGTCTATGTGTTCCGTTTCTAACTATTTTGCAGAGTCCTCTCACAGGTCATCTGCATAAAAATCAGACTAAGAAAATATCAAGCCAAGTCTTGCATCCAGTCATTTGGATCAAATCATATTTAATGAGGCAAGAGATTTTTTACTAGGACTTTAAAATAATTAAGGCAATTATCGCAAAGGCTGGAAAAGAAATCTATATTAATATGCAAGCGGAAAAAATATATGTATATTACAGGTTGATAGTGTCGTATTTAGTATAGGTTTTAGGGAGTGAACTACTTTCCCCACGCCGCTATGAAGGCTAGACTGGCATCCAATTAAACATTCACTAACTCGTTCTTCTTCTTATCTCTCCCTCAGAAATTAAATTTTAATATTCAAGGATGAATTTTTAAATAAAAAAGCATTTTTTCAAAATATAAAATATAAACAAGGCTTTAAAACAAAAAGTTAAAATTTTTTTTTTTTTTTTTTGGTCTGGTTTATTTCTGGTTTATTTTTGTTTCGTTTTCGGCTTGTGTCCGAAAAAAGACCTGGCAACCCTGCGAAGCTTGCTCTTCGTAAGTTGCAGATCTATGACTTTGTACTTATTACTTATTGGATATAAGAAGGATATTTTAACAAAAGTGCAGCTTTTATTACAAATTCAAAATGTTTATGTCAAGAACTAATATACTGACTAATAAAACCAAGTAATTTAATACGTATCAAATATTTCCTCGACGATGAGTTTTTTTTCTTTACACGAATCCAAACACTTCGTTTTTATAAAGCATAATTATTACTTAAATACTACGTGCCAAAATTAACGTAAAAAGCACGACTTTTAGACAGTTCATGGGGACCAAAAAGTTACCTAAATATCACGTGCCAAAAGTAACGTGAAAAACACGTCCATAAATCACGTGAATTGGTCATTTCATGGGAACCAAAAAGTCACCTAAATGTCACGTGCCAAAATAACGTGAAATTCACGTTTTTGTCACGTCTCTGTGCCTACTGGGTATATATATATATATATATATATATATATATATATATATATATATATATATATATATATACATATATATATATGTTTATATTCTGAATTATAACAGCATTTATAATAATACAAAATAATAATACTAACAATAATAATTATTATAATAAAACAAGCAAATAAGATTTTTATGATAATACTTACCGTCGGTAAATTGATTAAAATTGAAAACAATTAATCAACTGAAATTTAGAGTATAAACTTTTACTTTTATTTTCAACGTTTACTGTTGTTAAGGTTTTCCTTCACAGTTACTTAAGTAACATTTAATGTCATCGTTGAAGTTAATTAACTTCAACGATGATATTAAATGCGAAAGTGAAGATTTAACGTAAATTAAACAAAAAAAAATCTCAACGGCAAAGAGTGTATATATTAACTTAAATTATCAAGGGAGTAATAATAAAAGAAGTGAAGTCGTTAAAGAATTTCCTCTAAAAAAGTTAAAAAAGAATCAGAATTGTTAAAAAAATTGTTTAAAAAAGTTGAGAATCGTGATTCTTACGATTCCTTGAGAATCGGTGGAATCGGGAGAATCGGAATCGGCCCATCTCTAAATTTAATTATTGCTTAGTTTAGAAATATTGCATAAAGAATCATATTAAGATAAATGATTATTGTTGAGATCATTTTATAATTGAAGAAAGTATAGGAAATAGTTTAGCAATTTATATATAAGATTTTTATTAGATTTATTTTTTAAAAGGAAAATAGGGGTAGGGATAAGACCTAATTATTTTTTATGCAACAAAAAAGTTATACTAATCTAATTCCATATAATTGATTATTACTACTTTAAAATTAGAAAACTTAGAAAAATGAATTAAAATTTTATGCCAACACTGACATGACATGTCACATGTTATTGTATGTAAAGATTAAATTTTGTAATGAGGATAACAGTTCTTATGAAAAAAAAAAAAATAAATAAATGAAGGTAAGGAATATTGTTTGTATATATATATTTTTTTTTTACTTTGAATCTTTTTAAATTTTCTCGTGTCATTTTTAAAACGTTTGCTTGCACATGTTTATTGTTCGCATATATGCTTTTTTGATAAGTATGTGTATGTGGTAATATGTGCTTTATAGCTGTTTTTATCAATATGTTTTTATAATAATATAAAGTATTTTTTTATTGTTTGTGTATGTGTTATATATTTGTTTTATAAATGTGTTTAAATATGTTTATATAATGTTAAATATATATATATATATATATATATATATATATATATATATATATATATATATATATATATTTATATATATATATATATATATATATATATATATATATTTTATATATATATATGTATTAAATATATATATATATATATATATATATTTATATATATATATATATATATATATATATATATATAAATTATATTTTTATATAAATATATATATATATATATATGTATATATATATATATATATATATATATATATATATATATATATATATATATATATATATATATATATATATATATATATATATATATTTATATATATTATATATATTTCCTCCATAAAGTTGTCTAAAGTAAGAAAAAAGATAGCTGAAGCTAAAACTAACTAAAAATAAACTAAAAAAAGCTATAAACTAAACCGAAACTATAAACTAAAATAAACTTTAAATCTTAATACCTGTACCTCAGAAGACAAAGGTCGGTTGTCCAATTTTTTGTGAAAATGAGTTATGTATGAGACCTTTTTAGTTTTTTCAGTATCTACAGAGATAAAAAGGCTGTTGTCGTATGACAATGTGAAACAAAGTTAGGTCAATATAAAAGGTCTGGAGTCTCCACAATGTTCAAAGGAAATACATCTATTGTCCAGAAATGACTTTTGGACAAAGAAACGTCAGTTGACCAGAAAGATAAAAAATCAAATTGAGATAAAACTATTCTTATATATGACAAAACAATTTGTCATTGCTTTTAGATTATAAAATAATTTGGAACAAAATAATTTGTATTGACTTTTAGTGATGATTAAAAGCAGTGAGATTTAATAATTAAATTACCTATTTATCATTTTTACGATAGACACCAACGTGAAGGTAAGCCAAATGTCTATCAACTCAAAAGATAACAAAAAAAATAACATCACAACAACAACACACAACAATAGCACACACCACAAGTTAATATAATATCCACATAACATAACTTAAGTAACATAACATTTATATATAACAGAACATAAGTAACAACATTACCCAAAAACACATTAAATTAAAATACATTATTATGTATTTTCAGAATAATTAATAATAAAAGCTAGAAAACACCTAGACCTAAAGCAGTAACAGTTTGACACTAAACACTGGCGTGTAGCCCAGGTTCTAAAATCGCAATAGATTTAAAATATTTTAAATCTATTGCGATGTCTTTTAAATTAAACTAAAGTTTACTAAAAGCCAATCATAACAGCAACTGAAGTATGACGACAGGTTACCGAAAGCAGGTAAATTGTTTTTCAGTTGTTTTTTTTCTTTTCTTTTACTTCAGTTTTTCGCCAATTTAAAGCATCATGAAGTGATATTATTTTGTGTCAGTAACTAAAAACGTATTGTGTTAAACTTAGCAATATCGGAGAAAATGGTTCTGCCTTACACTGATATAACCTATGTTAGTTGTAAATTACTCAAATAATGTTGAATAATTGGTAAATTATTTTACCTCCTCATAGTTTTTATTTTAATATTACAGATGGATTAATTTTTTCAATTTGAAAGCGTTTTTCTAAAAGGATATTAGTTAAGGTTTCGCAACTTTAAATTGTGGAAAACAGCTGCTATAAATTAACTATAAAATAGACCGATCATAACCCGTATTACGTGTTGCTTTCTGCTAGTTCTTTATAAAACATAAACTGGAGTGAGTTGAAATTAATGAATTTTTAAAACGAATGTTGGTTTAAAACATTTTCCGTATTTTCATATACAATAAAACGCTAATAACTTATTTTTTAACTTTTAAAAATTTTGAGACATGTTTGGGTCCATCAAAAATGGATAGCTTTACATAAAAGCCATGGAATTAGATAAACTAATGTATAAATACATTACAATTATAATTATTGTTTAAAAGGCTTTATTAGGCTTTTCTGTTAAAAGTTCAGTTAAGAATTTCTCCGACATTTTCTGTATTCCGACCTGGCCTCACTAACTTGTCTTTTTTTTTTTTTTCAAATTAATTATTTATAAAAAACCAAATATTTAAAAGTTGCAACCTACTTGGGTTTAGATAGACAGTTAACAAAAAAAATTTCAGATATTTTTGTTTTTAAGACAAAACAAAAAAAACATTCAAATTTAGCTTCAAAACTTTAATCTTGTAAAGAATAAAAAAAGTTCAAACCGCAAGAATATGTTAAATCCATTTTTCATCAACTTATTTTTAATGACGCAAATTTTAATGGCTTTCTGATTCAACAAAATAAATGCTTCTTTAAAGCGGTTTATTTATGTTGATTTTTCAAACCTATTTTTCAAACTTAATTTTCAAACTTAAATTTCGAACTTTTTTTTCAAACCTAATTTTCAAACATACTTTTCAAACTTAATTTTTTAAACTTATTTTTCAAATAAGATAGGTAAAAGTTGTCTTGAAACTATTTTATTTTAAGTTGAATCTGTTTTTCTTAAAAACTATCTACTCAATAATAAAGCAAACTAATACCAAAATTTGCTGATACCTACTGTTACAGCTAGCTGCTGAAGATGTAAGTAAAAAAAAAAAAATGACGCTATTAGAACCTTAATAGTTATAATGCGGCAAAATCAACAATTCATGATAGAAGTGAAGGTAAATAAAAAACAAATATTGTTGGTGCACAGAGAAAGATGAGTCGAGACACTGAAGTATTTCTAGATAAACTTTTGAAGTTTGTAGGAAATTTTACTGGTTTACTGGTTTTGGCTTGGCGAATGCAGACGTTTTGACTGTGGTTAAAAATTATTTAAAAGAATCAAATCAAACTGACTTGTTTAAAAACGGTAACCTATCTAAATTGTGGCACTAAGATTTTATGAAAAAATATAAAAAACGATATTAGATCACGGCAAGCAAATGGCATACAATTTATTAGAGCAGTATCTACGTGACCGAAAATAATTGAAATCATTTTCAAAAAGTAGCCGAAGTTTATCTTAACCAAATCTAAATCAAAAACTACTTCATGTTTTTAATTGTAATGTGTCTCGTGTACAGTTTTACCAGAGTTAGGTTAAAGTTGTTTGTGAAACATCCTAAAAAATTATCACCAACAAACAATAACCAAATGACAACAATTCTGAATAAAACAATTCATGCTCCAATCGGAGCGTGTCAGAATTGAATTTAATTTGGTTAAACTGTACGCGAGACAAATTGCAGTGGAAAACATGAGGCAGTTTATGATTTAGGTTTTGCTTAAGATAAACTTTTGCTACTTTTTGAAAATAATTTTTGCCATAATAAGTAATTTACAAAGTTTGGTTACATTAAGTATTTTTAGTTCTTTTTGATGCTTATATTTTTTAAATATATATATTTTTCTCACAATACCATAGACAAAAGCATTATGAAAAACCGTGGTGCAAAGGCGGTGCCGAAATAGTCTTTTATAACAAAAGCGAATCAGGATCGATGAAATCCGAACAGTTTCTAGCATAGTTTAAGTTACAGTATACTTGTCTGATGCAAAAAAATTCGAAGGCTTGACAATTTTATTTCTTGACGGTTATGTTTGGCACATCGGTATAGAATTATAAATATGAGCTCTTTAAAATAATATAACACTTTACCGTTAGCCGGCTCACACAAGTCATTTTATGCACCCGTTAGACCTTTGTGTTTTCAAAACAGTTAAAGCCAAGTGGAAGAATAAAGTTAAATTTTTTTTAATTAGAAATATTTTTCAAAGCTTGACCATCATACAGCTTTCTGCTATGTTTAAAGACCTCAATGATAACAATGGTTTTAATTCTGAAAACGCGCGTAGCGGTTTTTATAATTTTCTATTTGCTAGTTAGACTTATTTTTATGTGTTAACATTTTTAACACATAAAAATAAATAAAAATTGCTCTACAATGTTTAATTTATTACTTTATAATTTATTTTTTATTCTCTAAAAAAAAGTTGTTTACCGTTTCCAAAGTCGTTGTAGTTTTATGAACATCTCTCGCTGTACAGTCACAGTAGTTTGATACACCGAACTATGTTGAAAATTCATTGACTGTGTACATTTGATTATAAGAGATATTTTCTTTAAACAAAACATTTTGTTTAAAGAAAATATCTTTAAAGAAACCCAGCTAACCTTCCCCTCCCTCGCACACACACACACACACACACACACACACACACACACACACACACACACACACACACACACACACACACACACACCATATGCCCTATATTGAATTCGCCACTGATTTTACATTTAATATTAACTAGCAAATAGAAATTTTAACAGTAAGTTCTATATTAAACGGTAGAACTAATAAGCTTATCTTGGGAATACTGATGAGAATATATAAACATCTTTCAGCATTTTTTAATTATCAAATAACAGCGTATTTACACGCTGTTAATTGATAATTAACAGCGTGTAAATACGCTTACATTATTCAGTCTAGTTCTACTTATACTTATTGTGCTTGCGGTGCATGGGAATATGCTCTAGGACCTTGCAATTAACTTTTACTAACTAACTGTGTTACTCTGCACAGCAACGTTTCTCATGACGGTTCGTGTTTTCGAGTTAAATAGTTAAAAGAATGATGTCCCCCAACAAAAAAAACTACCTGCGACTCCCTACCAGTGACCCCCTCAGCCATTAAAAGATAAATAACAATTGGATAAAAAAAATGACTTGCAAATATTAGTTAGAGCAATCCACACCTGCCATAAATAGCCGCCTTTTAGCTGAAATTAGCATACAAAACCAAAGATTTGCGCGTGTAGGTATAAAACATCAAACAACGTTTTCAGAGTGAAAAAATATTGAACTAAATACTAAGTACATGAAACACTTGTAAAAAAAAATCTTGCAAACTATCAAAGTGCTAATTATAGGTATTCTGACAAATTTAGCAGCCTTTTTTCTGATGTTAGAGTCTTGAAATGCTGTAAAAGTGCCATTTATCGGTCACATGAAAACGGCATTTTATCATTACCGACTGGCGACTTTATCCACTGAATTGCCTGCTGGGCAGTAACAAAGTAAACGTCGTTGAACTTTCGAACATCGTTCATAAACCTTATGACAGCTAAAAAAATAAAACAAGTGCTTGCTTCATTAATTGAAAATTAAATTTCAAGAAACCGTAAACCTTTTTGTTTATTGTGAGCTAAATCTGAAAATTGATCACTTTTAATAAACGTACCATCTTTACGGTAAGGCGCATTATCAAACCAAGTTGAATGGCCAAACATGGGGAACGGTTGCTTACTATCCTCGTAGTGAAGTTTAAAATTGGTCATTAACATGTTATACGTGCTTTCTTCTGTTTCTAAATTTGTACATTCATCGAGCATAGAAGCGAATGATGTGGCTGATTCGTCACATTGCAATGTAACCAACGGGATTTCCCATACTCCAGGATACGCATCTAAAAGAAATTTGTTCAATTGAAATGCGCTCGTATGCGATAGCTCAATTAAAATAAGTATAGTAAAACTTAACAAAACGAAAAAGAAAAACAAAAACACGATAGATCAATAAAAGAATCGCAATGGCGTATGCAAAACTGTTACCTTTTGGACAGTTTGTCATGTAGCATGGCATTGAAGGTAAGTAGTCCAACGTATACGGCCACCATCGTGTACCCGGAAAGGTTCCCAACGAACTGTCATACAAAAACTGGTTTTCAGCTAACACTTTAAACGTGTTTTCCTGGCTGGCAAGAAACGGAGTTCTCCATCCAAGTGTGGTTATTCCAACTTCTTGCTGAATAGTATTTTTTTGTGTTAAAATCTCCATTTGCAGATCTTCTAAAGCGGCCTTAACATGAATTTAAAAAAATAACTAACACGTAAACAACCTTGATAAAACCTTAACTTTTGTTTGTAATTGTTTTACTCGAACATAAAAAAAACATTCAAATAGTAAGGTCACCTGATCTACAGATGATGTTTTCACGTAAAAAAAAACACAATTGAAAACTAAAAAAAAATACGGTTTTTGCGAAACTTACTGCTTCACTCCACCATTCTACAGGAAACTTGTGAGTTGTCGAATGATCTGCTATCTCATGACCTATAAAACGTAAGAGTATTCTTTAATATAACGACGTTTTTGTGAAAAGGAAAACTCTTTAAATGAAGATGAGAAAAACACAGAGTGTAGCACAATGCATTCAAATCAAAGAATGTTAAAATAAATTTGCGTGGTATGAAACTCTCTTATTTGAAGACGAAAATGTAGTATAAATAGGCTGTTTAAAAAATTACTTGGTAAAAACGGATATGTTTTTAAAGTACCTAACTTTATACAAAACGAACGCGTATAATAAAGCTTAAGTAATTCATTGCTTTTGAAGCTTTTAATAGTACGACCCGAGTTAAAAGAAACTTTACCTTGGATCGTTTTATAAAAAGCTTCCTTTATTTTCAAATATTTTGACGACGAAAACCTTTAAGAATTGTGAGCGTGTTGTACTTAATTTGAAAACTAAGAAGTTTATTTACCGCTCTGTTGCAGTTTCTTGACGTAAGTGTAGTCGGTATTATCACCAGATACAAAAAACGTTGCTTTGATTGGACAACCATTGAAGTTAGTCATGCCACCAAGTAACTCACTGTAAAGCTGATAGTTTTCTGGTGTTACCCCGTCATCCATGGTTAATAAGATCATTTGCGGGGTGTTAACTTTTGTCAATCCGCCAGGTATATCTGTTCCCGCGCATCTACATAAAGGCAAAATACAGTTGGCAAGATTGCAGCTTGATGTTGGTTGAAGTGACTCTGGTGAAACTTGGTTAATCATGGATAATTCGGCTCGAGTCGGAGCAGTCAAAGTTTCTGCCATTACGGACTCATTTGGAGATATTTGTAGCTGAACGCTGTTAACTAAAACATTTTTGGTTTTATTATTTTCTAAAAGACCACACGAAAACGGCATTTTATCATTACCGATTGGCGACTTTATCCACTGAATTGCCTGCTGGGCAGTAACAAAGTAAACGTCGTTGAACTTTCGAACATCGTTCATAAACCTTATGACAGCTAAAAAAATAAAACAAGTGCTTGCTTCATTAATTGAAAATTAAATTTCAAGAAACCGTAAACCTTTTTGTTTATTGTGAGCTAAATCTGAAAATTGATCACTTTTAATAAACGTACCATCTTTACGGTAAGGCGCATTATCAAACCAAGTTGAATGGCCAAACATGGGGAACGGTTGCTTACTATCCTCGTAGTGAAGTTTAAAATTGGTCATTAACATGTTATACGTGCTTTCTTCTGTTTCTAAATTTGTACATTCATCGAGCATAGAAGCGAATGATGTAGCTGATTCGTCACATTGCAATGTAACCAACGGGATTTCCCATACTCCAGGATACGCATCTAAAAGAAATTTGTTCAATTGAAATGCGCTCGTATGCGATAGCTCAATTAAAATAAGTATAGTAAAACTTAACAAAACGAAAAAGAAAAACAAAAACACGATAGATCAATAAAAGAATCGCAATGGCGTATGCAAAACTGTTACCTTTTGGACAGTTTGTCATGTAGCATGGCATTGAAGGTAAGTAGTCCAACGTATACGGCCACCATCGTGTACCCGGAAAGGTTCCCAACGAACTGTCATACAAAAACTGGTTTTCAGCTAACACTTTAAACGTGTTTTCCTGGCTAGCAAGAAACGGAGTTCTCCATCCAAATGTGGTTGTTCCAACTTTTTGCTGAATAGTATTTTTTTGTGTTAAAATCTCCATTTGCAGATCTTCTAAAGCGGCCTTAACATGAATTTAAAAAAATAACTAACACGTAAACAACCTTGATAAAACCTTAACTTTTGTTTGTAATTGTTTTACTCGAACATAAAAAAAACATTCAAATAGTAAGGTCACCTGATCTACAGATGATGTTTTCACGTAAAAAAAAACACAATTGAAAACTAAAAAAAAAATACGGTTTTTGCGAAACTTACTGCTTCACTCCACCATTCTACAGGAAACTTGTGAGTTGTCGAATGATCTGCTATCTCATGACCTATAAAACGTAAGAGTATTCTTTAATATAACGACGTTTTTGTGAAAAGGAAAACTTTTTTAAATTACCTACTTTACTAACTTTATGCAAAACGAACGCTTATAATAAAGCTTAAGTAATTCATTTGTTTTGAAGCTTTTAATAGTACAACCCGAGTTAATAGAAACTTTACCTTTCGTAAAGTTTTATAAAAAGCTTCCTTTAGCTTTAAACATTTTGACGACAATAGCCTTTAAGAATTGTGAACGTGTAGTACTTAATTTGAAAACTAAGAAGTTTACTTACCGCTCTGTTGCAGTTTCTTGACGTAAGCGTAGTCGGTATTATCACCAGATACAAAAAACGTTGCTCTGATTGGACAGCCATTAAAGTTAGTCATGCCACCAAGTAACTCACTGTAAAGCTGGTAGTTTTCTGGTGTTACCCCGTCATCCATGGTTAATAAGATCATTTGCGGGGTGTTAACTTTTGACAATCCGCCAGGTATATCTGTTCCCGCGCATCTGCATGAAGGTAAAAGACATTTAGCGACATTGCAGATTGATGTTGGTTGAAGTGACTCTGGTAAAACTAGGTTCGTCATGATTAATTCGGCTTGAGTCGGCGCAGTAAAAGTATCTGTCATTACGGGTTCGCTCAACGATGTTTGCAGCTGAGCCTTTTCGACTGAAAAACTTTCTGGTAAAATATTCTCTGAAGGTATTGTGTTTGTATCAAGAAATATTGTCGGCGGTAGTTCTTGAACGACTGATGATTGATTAAAGGTGTTTTCTGATTCAGAACTTTGCTCTTGCGAAACTATGAATAAAGTGTTTTAAGCTACATATTACATGTTTCTAAATTTAGAACTTTGAACCAAAGAGAAAAAAAAAATTATAAAATTACATAATAAAATATCTCGTCTGATTACGTTGGCAGATATCTGATGTAGTAAAGAAATTAAAAACGAATGTAGAATAATTTTCTTCGCCATAGTTGAAGTTAAAACAAAAACTCTAAACAACGTCGAATGCATTTTATGTTAAAGTTACTTTTTTTATAATTGTATTTTCTTAAAAGCAATTGCAAATTAATAAAAATATCAACATGTAAGAACTTTTATTTTTTTTTACCTTTTATGATCAGTTTATCAGTTTATTCTTAACTCTTTTTGCAATGATAAGATGAAACAAAAATTTCCATTTATAATTAAAGGTACGGAAACTGTTTCAATAAAAACGTTTTTTAACAGTTTTGAAACAGTCACAATTTTACAAACTACGACCCATTACGATTTTACAAATTACGGTTTTACAAATTTTACAAATTACGATTTTACAAATTACGACACATAACTAACTTTTGATTTAGTAAGGAAATCCGATATCATGTATAGACTCTTAATGTTCGAAACACGTTATATTAGAGTTTGATAATTACGGTAATTTTGATATAACTTAACTATTTCTCTCATTTTTTTATCTTTTTCTGAAAAGTATATTGCGATCAGGCTATATGTCAAGTTAAGACAGGAAAGTATAAAAACTTTATTAACTGTAGTACTTGAAATTGGCAACATCGTTAATGGTTCTCTTCTTCTGAGATATATTTTATTGCATTTTTATATTTTGTCTTTATTGAGAAAAGTATAATACTTGCATATAAATAAGATACTTAATGCAACACTTATTTATTCCGTAATAAGTTTTCTACCTTTTCTACACAGAATCTAGGAATTTTATAGCATACTTTTCTTATTTAGTGACAACATAACCCTGGTTATGGCGCAATAATGTTTACAAGCATTAATTTAATTTAAAGAAGCCAAAAATTTCCATTAGCTGCACAAATACTTTTAGAGTTGATGAAATCATTTTTGCGTTTAAACACAAGTTTATCATATTTCAGTTTTAATTGTGATGCCCAAAATGGTTTTTTAAGTTTTGTATTAAATAAATTTGTTTGTTTTTTTAAAAATATTTTCCTTTTTTTTTTTTTAGGTTACTAATAGGATTTAATATTAGGTTATTTATTTCCTTTATTGTTCAAAGAGAATACTTTTTACTTTCAAATTTTTTTTGCTTTCAAAAGTTATTTAAAAAAGATTACTTCGAAAAGTAATTTACTTTTACATAGTGAACGGAAAATTTCGGCTTCGGCCGAAATACCAGCCGAAGTTTCGGCCGAAACCGAAACCGAAATTTCTGCTTCAACAATTTTTTTACTTTTCCTGTTTCGGCCGAAATTTCGGTTCAAACCGCAACCGAAATGAACCGAAACTTTTATAAGATTTTTTTTAAGTTTTACTTTAGAGTGGGATCATGACGATTCTCCTATTTGTAATCGTTTGTTACTAAATCAATTTTAATTATAACAATTGTAGAAATTTTAATTAAAATCACGTTACATAATAGTTTTAAGTTACTAATCTCAAATCATTTTTAAAACGAATTAACACTTAAGTAAAGCAACCCAAACCAAAATTTTCTCAGTACTAAATTTTTACAATAGAAAATAATCGATAAAAAACTGGTTTATGGAATCATTTTACCGTGGCAGCTAGTGATTTCAAATACGGAACTTGCAACATCTGCAACTTGAAAATATCTCGTGGATCGCACAATCCAAAACTTCAATCACTTAGCGGACTTTCATCACATTTAAGAAGTTGTTTACTCTAAAAACTCTCCTAACTGAAAAAGCAATACTCATAACTACCGGCAGTCCTGAAAACATACCAACTTCAGATCAAGTTGAGTCTGTTACAATTGAAAAAAGAACAATACCCTTATTTGACACCAGAACAAAACGGCAGAGGGCTGAAATGTTGCAATTTGCAATGCCTGGTTGGGTTGACAATATCTCAAAAACTGATTCAAACTACGTAGAAGGTCTGAAGTTTTATAGATTTATATTAGAAAACAACATTAAAAGCAAAGTTTGGTTTGGCAAAAGTAGCAAAGAGATTCTCTAGACCTCCACCAACATCTACCGAAGTAAAAAGGTTGTTTTTAACTGCTGGAGATATTCTTTTAAATGAAAGAAACAAACTTTTGCCAGAAAACAGGAAAAAATTGTATTCCACAATAAAAATGCTTCAATTATTACCTTTAATTATTGAAATGTCTTGACATATTATAAATCTAAACTATATTTCATGGTGATTGCTTAGATATATGTAAAATAGCTGTTTTGCTTTAATTCGGTGATCATAAAATGTTAGGGATTTTAAACATTCTTTTACAAATTTTGGCCGAAATATCCCCAGTAGGCACAGCGACGTGACAAAAACGTGTTTTTCACGTTACTTTTGGCACGTGATATTTAGGTGACTTTTTGGTCCCCATAAACTGTCCAAAAGACGTGCTTTTTACGTTAGTTTTGGCACGTAATATTTAAGCAATAATTATGCTTTATAATTACAATTATAAGTGTTTGGATTCGTGTAAAGAAAAAAAACTCATTGTCGAGGAAATATTTAATACGTATTAAAATGCATGGTTTTATTAGTCCGTATATTAGTTCTTGACATACAAATTTTTAATTTGAAATAAAAGCTGCACTTTTGTTAAAATATCCTCCTTATATCCAATAAGTAATAAGTACGAAGTCGTAGATCTGCAACTTACGAAGAGCACGCTTCAAACTTATATATCTATTCTCCCATAAAAGCACGCTTCAAACATAATCTAACAAATCAGTCGATATTTTCTTCTATAAGAGCACGCATCAAACTTTATCTGATGAATCAGATTTAGCTGAAAAGAAACGAATAAAATCTTAAATAATAATATGATTATTTGATAATTATCTTAAATCACTAACTTTTAAAACAAATCTTACTTTGAGAGTTGCTAACAACTTTTGGCAACAAGATTTTCTAGTGTGTTATTTGTTTTCTTTTATCTAAATCATTTAATAATTTTTTTTTATTAAAGGCCATCCAAGGTCGTGCGATTTGACACCTTTGGATTATTTTCTGTGGGGCCATGTGAAGTTACTGGTTTATGCTGATAAACCAGCAACAATTAATGCCTTGGAGGTCAGCATTGTTTGTGTTAATCGTGACATAAGATCAGAAGTTCTTGAGAAAGCGGCCCAAAATTGGACATCCAGAATGGGTTTCGTCAAGAACAGCTGAGGTGCCCATATGCCCGAAATTATTTTTAGTGATAATGTCATGTATTGATCTTTCAAATAAATAAAAATGTTTAATTATAGTTTTATTTTTTGTGTTACTTTTTACCAAGTTGAAGTTCTATCGGGCCTAAAAAAACACCCTCTAGGTTAAATAAATTTAAAAAATTCTTTAAAAGTCCCAGCTTTATATGTAATAGTGGTAAACTAACATTTTTGGGTCCACTAATGGAACGCACCGCACACTTTATTTAACGGAGTTAAGGTTGTTGGAGTTGTTGGAGACACCAAAAAGTAACATCAATACCATTTTTAAACTGTAGCAATAAAATCTGCAAGTGATCCGTTAAATCAGTGATTGGCTAAACGAAATTAAAATTATTTTTTATATAAATTTATCTTTTATAGTTTAGAAAAAATTAATTTTACTCTTGAGAGTTAGAATTCAAATTATTTGAAAAACTTCAAAACTTTGTTTACTCTTACACTAGTTACCTTATCAAAGGTTTAAGGCATTCGATTAAATTGTTTAAAAAACCATAATCTTATAACTTGGTCATTAAAAATGGCTAAATTAATTGAATACAATTAGAAAAAATATTAGAGGAGTCAAATTTGAGACATCTGTAATAATTATTAGCAAAATTTCTTTAAAATTAAAACTTAATGTAAAAAAAAAATAAATTCTAATCTAAAATTAAAATACGTTTTAATAAGTTCACAAAATTAAAAGTAAACCAATAAAATTTATTAAATGTTTCAGTTTTTTCAAACTTTCAACACTTTTCAAAGATTCATAAATCTATATAATTTATTATTTTGTTGGAGCCTTCTTTAGGAGGTATTTATTCATTTCAATCATCCGGCTAAATACTTTGTTAAAATCTTTTAGCCACAACGCATTATCACGAGCCAATCGAACTGCTTGTTGGTGAGCAACTGAATGCTTACACAGCAATTTTTGTGAAGTTGGAGAACGTAAAACAGATCCACTTTTATAAATTGGTTCAATAATCCAAGAATTAGCCAAGTCTCAGTTTAAAAGCAATGATGTCCTGTTAGACTCTGGCTAACAGAACATCTTCATTGACATCCTAAAATGGTTACCGCTTCATTAACGCTAAAGTTAAATTTGTCTTTAAAAAATTTAAAAGTTTTTCTGGTTCCATCGTTGCCTTTTGGTGGATCAACACTTTGAACTTAATTAGGAGAGGTTTCACCATCTCCTCTTCCAACTTTGAAGTCTTTTAATCCTAAATATTTTGCTTGAGCATCAAATGTTCATCTATTGAGAGCAACAACAGCGGCTAAAGCGTATAAATCTGCTCTAGATATTTTCCCTTTATGTGAAGTGACGTATAATGGATTAAGACGATCAGTTTTTATTATAAATCCAGCGTTACCTTTGTGTGTATGATCTATGCGACCATCACATTCGTATTTACCAATGCAATCGTGAAAAGCCAGACGTACACATCCAGCAATCATCGGCAAGTCTCTATTTACTTTAATAGATTCAATCAAACGTAGCAAGTCGGTTTTAGCTTTATTATAATCTTTGAATGTAGGAAATATTTGAACTGCCTCCATACAGGTAAATAGCAGCGTAAAATAATGAAGACCAAGTAAAAACAGCATGAATTAATGCAATAAATATAATTAATTATTTATCATATTATGTTAAACTATATGATAAGTATAATATTTACGCTATAAGTTGTAAAAGATTGGGGGTTATATTTTAGAGAGAGAAAGAGAGAGAGAGAGAGAGAGAGAGAGAGAGAGAGAGAGAGAGAGAGAGAGAGAGAGAGAGAGAGAGAGAGAGAGAGAAAGAGAGAGAAAATAGATTGAATAAGTAATGGTACGTAATAGTAAAGTATAAAGGGTGCATATAAAAAAAAAATGTTACACAAAATTAAAAGTATTACGTTACCTATTTGAAATTGTATTTTAGACAATAACTTGTAATAGATACTTGCGTATTTGAAGGATTTTAGATTCTGTGGAAATTTGATTGACTACTGCAGGGGTGGATCTTCAATTTATTCCTCCTTTGGCGAAATTTTTTTGTATAATTTTCCGCCTCCTCCCTAACTAGTCTCACAACCCCATCCCCTTTCATGCACAACTACTGTCAGGTGCCAAAGAAATGCCCCCTACCAGTTCATCAATTGTGAATTTTTTCCCATCTAACCAAATTCAAATTTCTATTTATTGATTATAAACTAAATTCAGAATATATGCTGATGCTCCACCTCCACTGTATTAAGGTTAAAAGAGTATCTGTCTGGAAGGTATTTGTTTGAACCACGTCAAGTTTCCTTCTTATACATGCGTACGATTTTTTATGCAGAACGATTGAAGGCTTATCACAGAAAAATACACCATCAATTAACAAACTGCTTTTCCCTGCAAATTTTTATTCCTGGATTACATATAAAATATAATACATTATGTCAATGCGCAGAAGTGGATCAAGACGTTTTGGGGCCCAGGGTTGTTTTAAAGTAGGAGGCCTCTTTCAGTGATAAATCAAAAAATTTATTTTCAGAGTTTCTTTTTAAAATTTTGTTTTTTTATGAACAAAAGCCTTCAAAACTGTAGGGCCCAGGGCTATAGCACTGGCAATGTAATTCCATAAGGAAATATGCAAATGTTTTTAAAACTTTAAAAAGTTTGAAAAAATATATACCTACTAAGCACAATCTGCATTTTTAGATAAAAACAGATTTAGATAATGCAATTTTCGAAACATTATGAAGAATTTTTACTTACCACTGCTAATTATACCAATAAATTTTGGGTGTCGAAATAAAACGTCGCATTAACATATAATTCTATTGAAGTAAGAACTCATAAAACACTAACTAAAAAATACTTTTATACAAAACTATACTTCTATTACTAAATGGTAAACTATAGTGCCAGTTACAAGATACGATCTAAAATAAATTCAAATAATACAAACAAAACATTTACAATCTTTTAGAATTTTTTATTTAATATATAAAGGTAACTCATAGGTAACACATTACGAATAACTTAACAAATAAAGCACAAATCTTAGACGGTGCTTTAAACTTCTAAATTTTGGCACTAAGCATCAACTTTAATAAAAATAAAATAAGGCTGATTGTTAAAAAGTATATATAACTGACAGTTATTGCTAAGCATTAAGCTTTAGGTAACATCAATCAGTTGTATTTTTTTTCTGTAAAAAGTGTTGCTTATACTTTATATATGCTTATATTATAATTGACATCATGCAAAATCTATATACTAAGACAAGCATATGTTTTTATAATAATACTATAAAAGCGTATGCTTACTTAGTAAATTACAAACTGCTAGCATAGTTTTGTAATATTGCTGCTGTGATGTATATATATATCTTTTTTATATTGGTATATATTTTATATTTTATTAATATATAAAAAAAATATATAACTATGCTAGCAGTTTGTAACTCACTAAGCCAAGCTGATGTTTTTATAAAGTTTTTTATAAATGTTTTTATAAATGTTTTTACAAACAGAGAAAACAAATTATGGTTTACTTAGGTGCGTAGACTGATTTTCTAAAATTAATCAAAAACTAGAATGTTATATATCATTAGAAAGCCCTCAAATATTATATTATAAAGGTGAAAAAATTATGAAAATCGGACGATTCTATAAAAAGTTATGACGTTTTTAGTAGCAAATTTTCGATACATGGATTTTTTGATGAAACTGTGGTCAAAAAATATTTTTTTTACATAACTTGTTATAACTTTGCCAATTCTTATTCAAATAACTTTAACTTGTTATTAAAAGATAGATGTAAAAAAGGGCTTGAATTTTAAAATAGTTTCTAGGTAAAGGGCGAATCGAGGGATCCAGAGGAGGTGCTAATCCACCACCTACACCTTACAATACGCTTTTTTTTCATAAAAGAGTATTAAAAAATATAATTATTTTTATACACCAAGTTGTTATTATTTTATTCGACATCACTAGCAAATATTTCAGGTCTATCTTAAAGTTGGGTGTTGGGTTGTGGGTAAGGTTTAACACACCCTATCAAAATTTCTAAAATAATTAATTCTAGTATAAAAAGTATATATATATATATATATATATATATATATATATATATATATATATATATATATATATTTCAATACTTTGAAAAATAGTAACTAGTGGTGTATAAATTCCCTTCATGGGAGGGGGCGTATGCCACCCCCTTCCGCCCCAAACCTAAAAAAAAAAAATTTTCATAAGAATTTAATGAAAAATGTTTAAAAATGTTTTTTTTAAACACATAAAAAATAGTATAAAAAACTATTTTACCTCATTACATGATGTATCAGAGTATCCATTTTGTCATGTAAAGGGAAGGACTACTCACTCCAACCTAAAAAAACAACAACACAAAAGCAGCAAGTCTTTTGAAATAAAAAAAGTAATTAGCTATTGTCTTGGTTTTTAGTAAATGGTTTGTGTTTTGAATTCCATTTATGAATTAAAATAAATCATTTTTAACGATAGACACCACGTGAAGGTAAGCCAGAGCCGTCTATCAAAAAAGTTTGCACACCACAAAATTTGCTGTTCGTATTTGCAAGTCACAAAACTTGTGGTACTTGTTCGTTAACCACAAAACTTAAAGAACTTATTTTTCAAACATTTTTACGTTATTCCATATTCAAACTAGGAAAATATTAACTCCCCTAATACAACATCAGCAGCTAGCTGGATTTTTTTAATCTTACGCTTGACAGCTTCAATATCAGTTTCATCTTGTTTCCAGTAAGAAATACGGTAAATTTTATCATTTTGCCTCTTGCTTACTTTTTCCACTCTACCATCATAAATGATAGACTTTGATGAGTCAGCTTCATACCATTTGTGACAGGGTTTTCTGCCAACAAATCTTTAAGACATCGCATCATCTAAATGTTTAAGTCGTTTTGCAGAGAAGTGTTTGTATAAATTCATCATTTTACTGATAGTTAATTCACACAGCTCGAATTTCTGACTTCCTTTTTTTTTTTCATCCATTTTTTGGCGTTTTGATGCCTGTCTATTAGTAATCTCTGCTCAAATTTTATTACGTTGTAGTCTAGATCTAATTCTTTTTTTTCGTGCCATGTAAATAGACCATTTAACAACTTTTCTCTATGCAAATCTTCAAGATTATCAAGGTAATCTTGGTAACCTTCAAGATTATCAATCTATAGTCCAACTCGTTTTAGATCTTAATTTGCTTTATAAATAACAAATTGTTGCATTCAAGCATCTTCCTTTGGCATCACTAAACATACCAATAAAATCTTCACTATCTTTATTATGAAGCCTTGCACTAGCTGTCTCTTATATTGTCGAACCAAGACATTCTCGACTGCATTAAAACAAGCAGAAGGGTATTTCCAAAAAATCACGCACGGAAACTCATATATGTTTTTCCGATTATTTTCATAAAAATAAAACTGGCAATCTCCAATTTACTCTCATTTAATTCTAATCAATATAAATATTTTGTAAACAAAAAATGATATACATAAGCAATGTTAACAAAGAATAATATAAGTTTGAAGTAGAATCACGCAAAGAACAGAAAAACTTCAACTTTACTTACTAGATAAATCAACTTTAATTCCTCGGGAATATATAAGTTTCAGCGGTATACTTTTTTATTTTTTAAATAATATTTTAAACATTAGTAAAGATTTCCAGAAAGTTACAGGGTTGATCAAAGAAAGTTACAGGAATGATCACGCACAGAAGTCACGCACGGATGTTGCGAATTTGTCAATTTCGTGTAGTTATTTTTATGAAAATAAATAGCTTGTGAGTATTTCTAGGGAAATATTATACTTTTACGACTCATACTTAGTCTTTGATGAGAAATGGTAGTCATAAATTGTTTCTAGCTAGAGTATGGCGTTTTAAAAATTATTGTATATTTTTCAAAATGTAGCGTTAAAAAAATGAAACTATAAAAATATGTATATTTAATTTATTCAGGAAGCTTAAATATGATAAAAATATTTTTTTATAATTGTTCTCTAAAAAAATCAAAAAGTATGCATATTGCATAAAGTCTTACAAAGAAAAATAACAAATCACGCACAGAAATGGAAATGCCGAGAAGTCATTTCTATAAGCTGGTCATCAATGGAACATTAAGTAGTAATTGATTTTAATATATTTGGAAGCAGCTCTTTACCAAAAAAATTTGTATTTTTACAAAATAATGCAACAGGATTAGTTTTGCAATTAGCAATTGTTTTTAAAAAAGAATATTTTTACAAAATGTAAATAAGCATTAAAGTTTATCAAAAACAAAAAAATTAATTTTTACACTTACAAGTTGTGACAGATGTAGATGTAATTAAAGATAAAAAAGTGTCAATCAGCCAAAAAAAATATTTAATTTAGGCATTAAATTAAGATGTAGATTAAAAAGTAATAGCTTTTAAACTTACCAACTATGGCAGAATCTGTCTAAGTTTCAGATTCTAAAATAGTTCAGATGTTACTTAAATAATAGGAAACAAGAAGTGTAGTATAACTTAGCATGTACACGGTTACATACAATTAGTTGTGGTGTACTCCAAGGCTCAATTCTTGGACCATTACTATTTTTACTCTATGTAAACGATATCTACTTAACTTCAAACATTTTAAATTTTATTCTTTTTGCTGATGATGCGAATATTTTCTTTATTTACTCAAATATAAAAACAATATTTTCTACAGTTAATCATGAGTGCTACACTTAAATGTAGTTCAATGCCAAAAAACTCTCCTTAAACATCCTCAAAACCAAACAAGTTTTATTTCACAATCCATCTAGTTCTAATATTTTACTACTTTAGCTTCCCCAGCTTATGATTAACAACAACTATATAGAAAGAGACCATTCAATTAAACTCCTGGGAATCATCTTTCAAGAAAATCTTATTTGGAAGAATTATATTTTGCACACGGAACATAAAAATCTTCAAGTCAACCTGCATCATGCACAAAATAAAACACTTTCTAAATAAAACTTGCTTAAAAGATATATTATTTGTTCTATTACAGTTATATCAGCTATTGCAATATATTTTGGACAAACACATACTCTTCAGCACTAAAGAAAATATTTGTATAAAAAAAAGCAAACTTTTTGAATAGTATGCAATGTTAACAGATTCGCCTACGCCAAACCATTATTTAAAAAAAAGGAGCTCCTTATATTTATGAATTGAATCTCCTCCAAAATTCGGTACTTATATTTCAATCGCAAATCAACCTGCTACCAAAATATTTCAAAAAGCAATTTTCCATCATTGAACACAAATAACCAACAAAGAACTCTTTTTGCTTCTTTAAAATTCCGAAGATTAAAAAAACTTTTTCATTTTATCCCGAGGACCGCGGCTATGGAATTCGATTTTTTAAGAGAAAATAAAAAAAATGAAGCCATTAAAACTCTTTTAAAGCAGCCAAAGCATCTTTTAAAGCATTCAAACAGCACTCATTTGACTAAAGTAAGACCAACATATTCTTCTATTTTAAAAGATTAAATTAAATATAATTAAAAATAGTTTATCCCATTCGGATGACTACAGTTGATGATTATATTTTTATACAAATAGTTTTGCTCTATACTCATTTATGAGATCGTTACGTACATAGCTTTATTTTTTTTTTTGTTCTATTTTTACTTTTTATAATAAAGTGTAAAAATTTACTTTTCTGTCGAAAAAAAATAAAAAAATAAATCAGTTATTTTAAATTTAAACAGAAAAATAATAATAAAAGTTAAGATACAACTTCGATACATCTTCTACAAAATAAAACATGTTTCATTACTTTAGACCTTGAAGTAAATTTAAGAATTTCTGAAAACATTTTAAAATATTACAAAAAATACATACTTTTTATAAACAAACATTTATGTTCTTGAAAGTGCTTTTTTTTTTCGGATTTAAATGCAAAATGATATCTGATATTTCCTTGATAATTGATATCAGTAGATAATTAATTTTAATAATAAAGTAATTTGAGTTCGCTGTTTCTGGATGATAAGATTGCAAAATGCAGTATTAAGATTTTGTACATAGTAGTTCAAGCTAAGCCTGTACATATTATTGAGGTTGATTTTTTAAATGGACCATTGGGCTGTCACTGTTTTTTGCTCGTATTGTGACTTCCAAAATAATTTGATGTGAGACAAGGCTATCTGGAGTTGCTCCAATGTTTAAATCATCTGGGTGATAAAAAATCCACACTTTTCGGTAGAACATTTTGAAATCTTTGGAAACTGTTGAAGTGCCATAAACTCATACTTTATTCCTTAAAATTTATGTTTTGTGTGTTATAAAATCATTTTCGTGTAATCCTTCCTTAACTATCTTCCAATAATTTGTAAATATTTCCTGTCCATATATCCCTAGCAATGCTGTAATCGACCCGTTATTTTACCTTTTCTTGTGTCCATCCGTTTGGATGGACACAAGAAAAGGCAAAATAACGGTTAGCCTTAGTGGGACTTGCAAAGACCATTAAGGCCAACAGGGCATTCGCAACATTCTTTAAAGGGTGTCCATTCTACAAGAAGCAAAATAGCAGGACGTGCATCATTAACCTTATGGCTATAAGATTTTCTTATAAAAGCTTTTACGTATATCCTATTGCTATCTGAATGCATTTTAGCAGATATAATTTTTTTGCTTGTTAACATCTTGTATGCTTTTTGCTTTTGTCCAAATGTAACCTCACTTTTGTTAAGAATGTATTCTTTATAAAGTTTAGAGTTTATATAAAGGTAGAGGTTTTCATTGTCAATCCAATTTTGAGATATGCGTGGCATCTCGTCTAACTGCAAACTTGTTGAAAACAAGAAACTTTTTATATAGACCAGCGCCATAGGTGTATGTAGACCAGCGCCATAAGTGTATTGGATAAGTGTATGTCAGACCAGCCCTTCTGGCGATATTGATAAATGAGAGTTTATTTCATTGAATGAATGTAGAGAGAGACATAGAGAGTTTATTGCTTTTTTTGTTATCACGGTACTCAGAATTGTAGATCTTTTTGAGATATAACTGAAAATCATTGATGTGTGAAATGAAATAGTTAAAATAGTTGAAAATGAAAATAGTTTTTTTATAATTGAAGTAATAAGGCTTAACTGTTACTTATACTTTGAAAGAAATTCCTCGTTGTTTCAACATGATGTAAGGTAAATAGATGTAAAGATTAGATTTTGACACTTTTGTTTACTTTTTATCGCAAGAATATTTTCATATTCATAAATTATGTGAGGAGATGAGAGAAAATCTTTTTAAACAATGAATGCGTTCCCTCCAAATGGTCTTCCAAATGCTTATTTTTCTGCCCTATGAAAAAATATTTTTAATGTCGCCATTGCTATATTGTTCTACAAAAGAAGATAATATCAAATTATTTTTTGATGTTATCTTCTTTTGTAGAACAATATAGCAATAGGGGAGGGAAAGGAAGAGGAGGGGTGCACGTTTTCCCTGGCCCCTCCGGTGTCGTCGGTCCTGTTTTTGCTACAATATTTTAACCTATTGCAATTAATCCACGAACGTTTTCTTTACATTTCTCACCTTTTTTTTATAATCGGTTGTTCCATTTGGACTTTTTTAGCATAAGTAACTCTGTTTTGGTTTTTGTATATCTTCAAAGTATTCTCCACCCTGTTTGTCTCATCGTGAAGAAAACTTGAAGGTTTATCATTCAACGTATTTTTCATTGCAATTATTTTTTTATTAAGCAAGAAACAAAAGGTTTATTGGTATTAAGCGGCTAATTGTTTTAATTTTTTTCAATTTTCAACATCATTTTTACTTTATTATTTTTTACTTGTAATAAATGTGGGTCATTTATTTTTATTTATTTTTTCTGATTGGATTGTTTTTACACAATCAACGAGCTCAATTAAGTTCAATTGCAGATTTAAATCTGGTAATTCGTGCAATTGATGACTGTTTTGTTTGCAATCAGCTAACAATTAATTAAAAATAATATGAAGCTGTTTTCTGTTAATTTTAAATATATTTTTCATTGACTTGTTGCAGTTTTATAAAGCTTTCTTAGATTTTTTCACACATGATCTTCAGCGTCAAGAGAAATGTTGATAGAAGAGAACTGATTCATATTAAAACTTTCTAAAGTTTTGGTAAAAAGTGCTACTCTCAGATTAAAAATATCAACTTCTTTAACATCTTTTGGATAAGAACTTATTTCCGCGATATTATTTAATTAAATTCAAGACATTTTTTGGAATCAAAATTCAAAAATCTAAATGAACGAACACAACGCTAACAGGAAAGTTAGCACAACAGAACTTTAGTCAACAACATCTGAAAAAGGCATTTAAGTTACTAGAATCAAGCCACAATCGTCGCTGCCAAGGTCTTTAATATCCTTAGAATTTTAAAACACGCCTTTACCAGCAGAGACACCATAATATGAAAAAGCTTCACATCACATATAAAGTTCCATACCTCGAGTTCGCAGTTACCGCCTCGTGTCCGTTGAAAAAGACATAAATGTGAAAAAACGCATCATCGGGTTACCGAAGTACGCACAAAATAAAACGCTTTGACTAGAGACGAAATGCAACAAACTTGCACTCACCTCTCTACTCGATAGAAATTTACGTGGCGACTTCATCCAAAAATAAATAATTGAGAACAACATAAATTCAGTTAGCTGGCATATTGCTCCATTTAATACCCCGCCAACCTACAGTCGTCGTTAGCGCTTTCATTGTGAAATGGACAGCAATTACCTTGTTTGTTTCAACTTTTTCAAAAATCGTAAAGCTCACCCATATAACGCACCACCAAAAAAAGTTTTCAGTGCTATCAGTTTCAACTGCTTCAAAGCAAAATTTGATCATCTATCACCATAATTACCACAGCGCATCATTTTCGGTGCAATCATGCACGAGCTAACCCAATTACCTGTTGATGGGCTTACGGAACACGCTCATTCTGTGTAATTTAACAAACTATTTTAATCTTAAAATTTATCTCAGGTATTCAGTGGTACTTCAAAAAATTTCGTTTCTCGTACTCAATAATAAATGACAATGTTATTAAATTAAATACTTTTTTTTTTTAATTAGCCCTAGGATTTATAACATAAATTTATGTAGATTTAAAATCAAATCAAATGAAACACATGAATTTTCATTTTATTCATATCTTAAAATTTTTCAGAAAATTAACGTAATCTTTTAGAAAGTAGTTAAATATATATTGTTTGTTGTAAAATATTTATCTTTTGTTGTAAAATATACAATACAATATTTTATAAATAAAAAAGCAACTTTACGTAAAATATTGCTTAAAATATATTTAAAATCATAAAAGTAGTTAATTTCCATTATTTTTTGCTTAAAAAAAGCATTTATAAGCAAGTACTCGGTTATTTTCAATTAACAACTCATTTTTAAACTCTACTAAATATGCCGTTTATTA
Source organism: Hydra vulgaris (assembly GCF_038396675.1). Lineage (NCBI taxonomy): Eukaryota > Metazoa > Cnidaria > Hydrozoa > Anthoathecata > Hydridae > Hydra > Hydra vulgaris. The sequence goes on from NC_088927.1 coordinate 30,884,542, forward strand.
CAAATAACGATCAAAATCTTATTCAAATTCCATCAAATAGCAAATCTAATTAATTTGTTCTTATAAAAGCTGGTATTACAAACAGTGTCTTGTTACTAAATAGAAAAAAGTCTTCAGATAGCTATGAGATAGTGTTGAATACCTTAAAAACTCTCATAACAATAATATCTCTTTGTGGCTCTCTAAATTTTATAACAGCATTCTAACGGATGGGAAGGTTGCAAAAGATTTATTAACTTTAACAATTGTTCCGCTTGCTAATTGGAATAAAAAATCTCTTAATGATCCAGATAGTTACAGTGGAGTAATTAATTACCTATCTTTATTAAACTTCTAGAATGTGTTACTTTATTTATATAAAGTGTTATTTTACGTATATAGCAGCCATTCTCATTAGGTAGGGATTTAAAAAACAGCTCTACTCTCCACGCAAAGTTTCTATTTAGTGAGACTATAGTGGCTCTATAAAAACGATAACGCGCCTCTATATATGTGCTGTTTAGATACTAATAAAGCTTTTGATACTTGCAACTGGAATTTGCTATTTGAGAAACTCTGTTTTAAAAAATGTTTTATTGTCTGTAGTATACACACCTTCATCGCTATATCTTTCAGGTGCTGCTAACATTATAAGTCAAGGACTTACCTCAAATCAATTTAGTCTTTCACAAAGAGTGCGGCAACGTTTTATTCTATCGCCTTATCTATATAACATTTATATTAAAAACATCCTAATTCAAATAGTTTTAGAATGCAAAGTAGGATCGACAATAAATGACATTTATACTAGTATCATTGCATACGCAAATGAAGTAATCTTGCTGAGCCATTCAATCTTTGATCTACAAAAACTAAGTGACCAATGTCAAACTTATGGAGAAGCAATTTTTATCAAATTGATCATTAAAAAAACGCAGTTTTTAATTTTTGAAAGAAGGTCTATTTTAAACTATGTTATTTAAATTAACGGAACTTCAATGCATTTTCAAAATAAATTAAAACATCTACGTTTCCAATTGGATTATAATACTTATAAGGACAAGATTGCAACACTTCAAAAAATGAGAGTATAACTCAGTTTCAATCGCTTGCAAAAGCTTCAATTAATAGTGGAATTCTTTTCTGCCAGCCGTCAGCAATAGCTCATTTATATAACATATTAACATTTTCGAAGAGTATGTGTGGTCTTCAGCTATGCAAAAATAACACCAGTATTCTTGGCAACACAGACGCTGTTAGAAAAGCAGTTTGAAAATTGTTTTTTTCTATCTTAAAGTATAGTAAAAACTACCTGTATTCTTTTTTTAAAACTTAGGATATTTCAACTATTTAACTTCAAAACTGAGCAATTCTATTTTATCAGGCTGCTGATAAATCAAACTTACTAATCACTTATATTGAAGCAATTACTGGCAACACATAATAAAAAATCTTTTACAAACAAAGTGGTTGCTTCATGTAACACTCTTGGCTTAAATTTTTCTAGTGTAGGATAAAAGGAAAAAGTATTAAATTTACTCAACCTATGGAAAAACTGCAAGCGGAAATTGTATTAAAATAACTGTTTCAGTTATGGAAATTAAAAGAATGAAGACTTTTAAAACTATGATTGAGGGGAGTGTTCCGTAAAAATTAAGCCAAATGTGGAAAACATGCCATTGTTAGTAGTTAAGTCTAACAACATCGAAAGCCGTGTTGTTTTATTGGTCGTATTTGTATAGGAACTTTTTTAAATATAATTTATTTTACCTGCAATTTCATTTACTGGATGGTAAAAAGAAATATAATAATAATAATAGGTCCAATTAAGTAAAAGCACAAGGTGCAACTGTAGCTTCAATAGCTACAGTTGCGCCTTGCCTCAAAGTAAATAAAGCGTCATGGATGGCTCTAAACTGATAACAGACTGCTTAAACATTGCTTTTTCCTGCTTCCCTAAGTGTGTCACTAATTTTTTTGCTATATAATGTCACTGAAAGTCTCGAATAGGAAGTTAAAAATATGTGTCTACCTCTGTGGTCAATCAAATTTGTCTCTCCCATGCATCTGCAATTTTATTTAAATTTTGTAATCGTCTATTTGAGAAGATCTTGTGTTTAGAAGACATGATCTACAAGTCCATTGTCATTAAAAATGTAAAGACTGTAATTTAAAAACTTAATTTGATTCGTTTTTAACGAAAATATAAATTTTTTAAAGCCAAAAAATACAATATATTTTATTGAATTTTACCAATAAAGTTTGTAAAAAAAAAAAGAAAAATTATTCTGAGTATAATCTATAGTTCGTCAAATTAAAAAAAAAGAAAGTGAAATTACATTATAGCTGTTAAAATGTTTTCACTACGATGAAAAGTAGTTAAAATGTTATATATATATATACAAAAATATATATATATATATATATATATATATATATAAATATATATATGTATATATATATATATATATATATATATATATATATATATACATATATATATATATATATATATATATATATATATATATATATATATATATATATATATATATATATCTGAATCAAATAAATAGATAAAAATAAATTAAATATATATACATATACATGTATATATATATATATATATATATATATGTATATATATATACATATATATATATATATATATATATATATATATATATATATATATATATATATATATATATATATATATACATATATATATATATATATATATATATATATATATATATATATATATATACATATATATGTATATATATTTAATTTATTTTTATCTATTTATTTGATTCAGACAACAAGTACAGTACTAGGTCAATAACATTAGTTATTTTTACATAGTATTTGCACTAAAGTTAGTCTATAGAGCCACACCATAAAAACAGAGATTGTAAGTCTTAATTAGTTGCACTTTTACAGTGCACATGACAGTGGCTTTAACATTTAATCTAGTTAATAGTTTTTGCAATGCAAACCAAGATGGAGCAATTAGTACAATTATATCGGCATTTGCTACAAGTTTCAAAAAAGTTCCACCTACGTTACATACAATATGCATATTCGTTGTAATGAAAATCAGTGTTCTTAAATAAAATATGAACAAGAACGGTGAAAGAATTCCACTTTGTCGTACACCATTGGTAATGTTAAAGCTATCAGAGTTTACTGACTGTCATCTGACAAACATAGTTTGATTCTTGTACCAAGATGCAAGTAGACAGACAACATTCTTGGCAACACCCTGATCAATTAAATTAGAAAACTGTTTCCAATAATTAACGCTATCAAAAGCTTTTTTAAAATCTATAATATATGTGAGTACATGACTTCCTCTAGAAATATAGTATTCAACTGTCTTTTTTAAATAATATGTACAAGATATTGTGGTATGATTTTTCTTGAAACCAAACTGAAAATCATCAGCATTCTCATAAGATATGATTCTTTCTAATAAAATACCTACAAGTATTTTAGAACTAGCGGAAGAGATTGCAATTACTCTGTAATTATCTACATCTGTTAAGTCTCCAATTTTAGATTTTAGGCAAATATCCATACAACAAGCATAAAAAAAATACTCAGATATAGAGACAGTCCATGTCCTCCATATATATATGATTCCATAAACAAGTCATCTTGTCCAGCAAATTTTCTCTTCTTTTGCTTATGCAAAGCGTTAGTAACATCTTTTATAGTAACTTTAACAGGTATGTTTAGCAAAAAAGAATGCACTTTCTGTTCAAATTGTATTCTATGCTGGCTATCATTAAGTGAATTATATAGTGCTTCAAATGTTTCTTCCACATAGTGGCGATGTCCTTGTCACCAATAACTCCACCAATATTAGCAGCATGGTTAGTTGTCTTTACATTACTAATTTCATACACACTGTTCCAAAAAAATGTTATTGTAAAAAAGATCAATTTTAGAAGCAATACATTTATGAAATACAGAACAATTGAATATAGTAAGAGGTACTTTTACTCTTTGAAGTAAATAATCCATCCTTTATTCATATTGAGTTAAAATGGAATAGTCACAAACTTGCCAATCCAGCTTATAAGGCAACATTTTGAAAGTAGAATTACTATCTATTGTAACAGCTTTGCTATTTACTGAGCCTAAAATTAAAAAAACTAATGGTCTATGGTCTGATGCAATGATTTCTGTTAATACTGAAGCATTTGCTATTATTTATCAGCATGGCTACGTAAGACATGATCTATATATATATATATATATATATATATATATATATATATATATATATATATATATATATATATATATATATATAGATATATATATAAATATATATTTACATGTTTATATATGAGTATGCAAATTTTGTTAGTATACTTTACAAAAAGAGTGCTCAATGTTCTTAAAAAAAAGAGAAGAAATAAATTTGTGAAAAAACACTTATCTAATTTTTTTCTTCGATTTGCTGTTTCCTCATTATCCTACTTCTTACTTTGAATTCCAGATGATTCTATCGAAGTAGAAACTGCAGTTCTTTTTATTAATTTGTATTTAATTTAAGAGAGGGTATGTGATATTGATGTTATTCAGGAGAAGTATGATCCTGATTAACACGAGGAACAAATTATAAAAATTTAATATCAATAAACAACACAAATAAACCATTTCCTTTCATTCAATTTAGTAATATGATAAAGTTATATAGTAAAAATAATTTAACTTTAAAAGGAAACGGAAATTTATAGCTTGGATTCTGTTAATATTTTGTGTTCCCCATGATGGAGGAACTAAAATATCTTTTTTAGTGTTTTCAAATAGTATTGAAAAAAAAATATACATAAACATAGCCTTGTAGTTAAAAACCGGAAAAACTATTAACAATATATGGCACATAAAAACGGTGCCGATATAATTACGTATAAAAGATGGTGTCACAAAAACTCAACTCCCCAACTTGACAACATGTTATTTTAAAGTATAAATAAAAATTCATTAAACTTTTGTAATATATCTTTCTTTGCTTGCTTTATAAAATCGTCAGCGTAACTTTCATTTGATTGTATATACTCTAGTAGTATACGACTTTGTTGATAAAATTTACGTATAAAATGATAACGTATGTCTATATGTTTAGACTTCATATGTTTTATAGGGTTTTTCTCAATGGCCCTTTGGTTATCGTTTCTAAGGGTAACTGGTTCGAAATTTATTTCTAACAATTCTCCTAATAGTTTTGTAAAATAACTAATTTCTTGGCAAGCTGCTGATACTGACATATATTCTTACCTTATCTGCATACCTGCTTCACAGGTGGACAGTGCAATACTTGATTGTTTCTTTGATTTACAAATTATGACGGTCCATCTTTACACAAAGAAAAACAATATCTTTATATACTGTCGATGTTCCAAAGATGAAGCCTAGTCTGCATCACAGAAAGCATAACGCTTTAACTCATCAGCCTTTCGAAAAGTTAAACAATATTTTAAAGAATGTTTAATTTACCAAAATACATGTTTAATCATAATCTAATCACCACTATTTGGTTTTGATAGATGCTGAGATAATCTTGTAACAACATAGCTTAAATCTGGTTACGTACATGTCACTCCCAATCATTTGTCGATATTGCTGAATCTCTGAATCATTCGATTTTATCGATTCTTGATTATGGTATGATTTGGCAACTTGCTCACATGGGGTTGATCTTGGCTTGCAATTGTCAAAATCAAATTTTTGTAGAACATTCTGCAAGTAATCTGATTGATTCATTGTGATATAATAACCAGTTGATTTGAATTGAATACCAAGGAAGGAAGTCAATGGTCCTGAATCTTTTATTTTAAATCGTTTATTTAATTTCTTCTTAATTTTTGTCAATAGTTCATTTGAATTGGCTGCTATGATTATATTGTCAACCCATACTAGGATCATTGCTATTTCAGTATTGCTTCTTTTAACAAAAACGCAAGCACCTGCATTTGATTTTGAAATTCACTTGAAACATTCCACCAATTTCTACCACCTTGTTTTAAACCATAAAGTGATTTATTTAATTTTCATACTAATTGTTTATTGTTTTGTGTTTTTTCATAACCAGGAGGTTGGTTTACATAAATTTCATGTTCTATGGGTGCATGTAGATAAGCAATTTTGATATCCATTTGATGTAAAATGAGGTCATATTGGATAGAGAGTTGCATTAGAATTCGGGCTGATTCCATCCTAGCTGCAGGTGAAAAAGCTTCTAAATAATCAAACAATTGAATTTCCTTGGAGCCCTTTGCAACATATCTGGCTTTGTATATAATTTTATTATTGTTCCCTTTAATTGTATAGATCCATCTTCCCCCAACTACTTATTTGCTGGGAGTTCAATAACAATAAAGGTGTCATTATTCGTTAATGATTAGATTTCTTCATCCATGGCACTTTTCCATTTATCAGGCTTATCGGTGTTGATAGCATTATTGTATGATGAAGGTGTATTCATCAATTAACAATAATCTATATAGTTAATTTCATTGTCATTACCATTATCAACTATACAATCTTTCAAATATTTGTGGGGTTGTACTTGTCTTTGAGGGTAATGTGATGAGGAAATTTCTTGAGGTATATTTTTTTTAATATTAGGAGTGGATGGCTTAGGTGTAGACTCTGTAGCTTTTGGTTCAACACTTACACAATCATCTGTAAAATAGGTATCTATTTGGCTAACAGATTCATATTTTTCTGTAAATTTTACAAATCTGCGTTTTAAAATTGAATTTGATTCTGGATGATAAATTAGGTACGATGGTCTTTATCGTATCCAACAAATAACTTTTAATGCTTTGTGGTTGTAGCTTGTGATATTATGTACATATGAGTAACATACTAATCCAAATAAGTGTAATCTTGAAATGTTTGGCTTTAAACCAGTTACTAATCCGTATGATGTACTTTTAATTCGTTGGACATAGCATTAGTTTCTTATATATGTTGCAGTGCTTATTGCATAAGTCCATAAATGTTTTGGAAGCTTTGATTTAATAATAATGGCTCTTGCAGTGTCAAATAGTGAACGTTAATCCCTTTCTGCGGTTCCAATTTGGTGTGGGGAATAAGGTGATGTAAATTCATATTTAACGGTATGTTTTAGAAGTAGTTCTTTAAATTCTTTTGATAAATATTTATCTCCATTATCACTGCGAGTACATTGTATATTACCAGATGGGGAAACATCATTATAAAAGCTTAATGTTTTAAGCTTTTCATATGGAGTAATATCTGGTAAAAATTTTTCAGCAGGTTTCGCAGCATCATTTTTTTTGTTGTAAAAAATATGTAAACAAACAACTTGAGAAATCATCAACAAAATTTATAACATACTTAAATCAACCTATAGCTACAGGTTCTATAGGTCCAGCTAAATCAGTATGCACAAGTTGGAATGGATAAGTTGCTTTTGTGTCAGGTTGTCAATTACATGTGTTAACATTTTTAGATAAAATATATGTTTCACAATCAAATTTAGCAATAATGTTAATTTTCATTCCTTGAGCTACACCTTCTAATTTTATAATATCATTGCAATTAAAATGTCCCAATATTTTGTGCCACATTTCTGAACTTTCAGTTCGTGTTTCATTTATCGAATTTTTATACAAAAAATACAAACGACCATTTTGTCGGATAGGAAACACAGTTCCCTCTTTAGACATAACTCAGCACTATATTTATGAAAGTTTCCATTAGCATCTTAAGCCGTAGCTGCTTGAACAGAAAAAATGCCCTGTGGGTAAGATGGTATGTACAGAGTGTTTTCAAGAGTGACTGTTACAAGTCACTCTTTGTACATAAATCGCTCTCATTTTAGCTATACTGTTTGTCCTGGTGCCATCAGCTAATTCTATAAAATGTTTATTAGGTTTAAAGTATTCATCAATATAAGTGAAATGTTCATCAGTATTTATAATATGGGTGGCTGCTTCACAGTCTACCAGAAATGTTTTGTTTAGCGTTTCCTTATATTGTTCTTTGTTTATTTTAAATGCATACCTATGTTTTTGCATATTACTAACAGCTTTAGCTTTATCTTTTAAGTGTTTCTTGCAAAAACTATCTTTGTGGGTATTTGATTTACAATTATTACACCATATCTTTAGCTTTGTTTTTGCTTAACATTCAGAAGACTTGTGACCAATATTTCCACAAGTATAACAAGTCAAAACTCTCTTTATATTACTCCCACTAGTTTTGAATTTCATTATTTTGGCATCTGAATGTTCATTATAAGTTGTTCTTGTGCATTCTATTTGTTCAAATCTTTGTAAAGCCTGCTTAAAATTTCAGAAATTATTACTAGTTTCAGATTGGGTAATTATAGCTACAAAAGCTCTCGTCAGGTAATCCTTTAGGTACCATAGCAACAAGTAATGAATCGCTTATATTTTCTCTGTATTTAATAAAGTGGCCAACTTCTCTGCTCTAATAAAATAATTTGTTATAGACTCGTTGGTAATTTTTGTTAAACTTGTTAATTGATTGTATAAGGTAATAATACGAGGTTTACTCGTACCAGCGTAATGACCTTTTAGAATTTTAAAGGCTTCCCTACCTCAATCTTTAGCGTCTCTTATAATTAAAGCTATGGTCTTTCATCCAGAAATTGTATAAGCTCAGCAAACGCTATTTCATTTTTGTCTTCGTCAATTTCGCCATTTCTAATTACAGTATCTTTAAAATTTTTTAAATTCATATATCTAAGGAATTTCGTTTCCCATATTTCAAATTTTATTATATTTCAAATTTTATCTCCACCGAAAATAAGGTTTTACATACATTTATAACTTCTTTCAAACATTTGTTACAACAATAGTAGTATTTTAATTTTCAGAACAATTTATGGATCTAGAATATTGTAATCAACAGAATAATATATATTATTTAATAAAATATTTTTTTTACTGTAGACAAATTTTATTCATTCATTGTTTAACTAATTTGTTGAATGAATTATTTATTAAATTTAAAAAAAAATATTTTTTCTAACAGTTACAGTCTTGCCAAAAATAATGCGCAACAAGTGAAGGCAGCACGAGACATTTAAATTTAACTTTAAAACCTCAAAAAGAACGAGATAAACTCGAGTAAAACTGCCCGGGAAATAAACGTGTTATTGTTTTATGCTTAGATTGTGACAAACACGTGTCTAAACAGGTTTTAATTCCAAAGTGAAACTAGATTTACTGACTGGGCTTTAGTAAAATTACAATGGCGCAGCAGTCCAGAAAGTATACATCTAAACATCTAAATAGTACTACAGCTAACCGGTAAAAAAGCTCCGAACCAAAAAGAAATATATGCTATATAATTTATATCGTTTATGATAACGAAATGAAGTTGTGGTAATTTGTGTTGAAATAAAAGGCTTGTGTTGAAATAAAAGGCTTCTAACTTTCTCTGATAAACTATAGTATGTCCTTGTTATAATAGATTGCGACATCACAAATCAACAACGCTAATTTTGAAATATCACAATCTGATAAAACATTATCACTAAATTTAATACGCGAAAAACTAAAAAATATTTTATAATAATTACATGGTTTACACTAATTACACTCATCTCATCACCTCATTACATGATGAGGTAATGAGATGAGAAGACATAATGAGATGAGAAGAGGTGACGAGAGAAGAAGAGGTATTGAGATAAGAAGAGGTAATCAGATGAGAAGATGTAATGAGGTAAGAAAATGTAATGAGATGAGAAGATGCGAATGCTTCTTAAGACATAGGAGTTGCTTGAAATAGATGCTGACGGAGAACTTTAGTGTGATCTGGTTCTTAATGAAGCATTCACACTAAAAATAGAGTTTATGACATCATACTTTGCACAAACTTTACTAAATTATTCAGACAACACCTATTAGGCGTCAAACATAATGTTAATAATAAAGGAACGATAATTATCATACTGGTAATTTGGATAGCTGATAAAACAATTATAATCGTTTTACCAGTTATCCAAAAATGTAAAAAGGCATCAAATAAACTTTAGCATGTTATGAAATATAGCAATAAAAAAAAGAGAATTATTTTGTACATATACAAAAGACATTTTTAAAATCTCGACATAACATAGAAACAGAAAAACTTAATACACCCTAAAAAAATTTTAATACACCCTAAAATTAGTGACAGATATAGATTAAGGTGGTATCTGAAATAAACTTGTTAGAAAGAAATACAAAAATACTTGTATTTTTGTATTTCTTTCTAACAAGTTTAACATAACTTGTCAAATACTGCCAAACAAACAGTTTAACATTATTTTTAGATTGTAACTTTAGATTGTAAAGACTTCTTATCAATAGAAAATGCATTTAAATACTTTTTTTTTATATCTGTTATATATCAACACTGAATGGTTTTAATTTGTAATTTTCTTTGTAGTTCACTTGTTATTATTTATGAGATTTAAAAAAAATGATTCTAAACAACGAATGTAACTAAAACGCAATTTTAAAGTATGAGCCATCAAAATATCTCAAGCGCTTTAAAATGTTTTATTCATAAAATTTCTACGAGTGGAATCAATAATATAGCTAATTCAAACATATTTATAAAAATAAAATATATAGATAAAAATATTAGAAAGAGGAAATGAATTTGAATTTTTGTGAAATCCTATTTATATCTACGAAAACCTAAGCAGTTCTTGTTGATAAGACCATTTGATCTTCTCCACGTTTTTTGCATTTTTTTAACAGTGTTACTTCAGTTCGGTATTCGACCGAATATTGCCAACTATTTTTGCCGAATACCAAATACCAGATTGTAACGAGAAAAAGTATTGTCACTGGCAAATAGTAAGAAAAATTTAGCAAGTTCTAATAGGATAATGTTTTGTGTTTGCTAAACTTAACTTGTTAATGTTTGATGTCTAATTTAGGAGAACATTTGTTCTAGAAATAGGATTGATCATTTTTATTTGATCTTTTTTTCTTAAGATATGGAGATAAATCATCACTTGTTTTGCTCGCTGTGTTCTAACAAAACAATTGAAATATACAACATTAACTTTCCACAAAAAGATAAACTTCCTCTTCCTATAAATTTTTATCCAGGTGAATACAAACTTGAATACTCTTGCAAAATGTCGATGAAACAAAATTAAAATACTTATCGTATTAACTAATGTCGTATTTACCAACATCAAAAATATGCAAATGACAAAAACTAAGATAATTCTGCAATAAAAGAATATTCAGAAAATAGTCATAGTAATTTTGCATGGAAAAATAAAAAGACTCTAAAAGTAGAGGGCAATAATTTTATCAGAAAAATGTCATGTAGTAACACTTGTCAAACTTATATAACAAATGTCATGTATGAGCACTTTCAGTGGGGTCTAAATTAGGATGACGAAGTTTACGTCACAATTATCTTTTTGAGACCAATGTTTCGATTTTTGAATCAAAAGTAACTATTGCATTAATTTGTTTTGTTTTTAACAGTTTTTTTATATCTGTATACTTAATAACGGTACTTAAATTTCCTTGAAATATTATTGTAAAAATCAAAATAGAAGTTTGTATTAAATTATATAGATAAAACTCTATAAAGATGTCTTTTAAAGAATAAAGATTTTCGCAATGTGTCATATCCAAACCATTAAAAAATCTAGCGTCCGCCCCAAGTAACGTTTATGTAATTTCACGTATAAAACTTTTAATTAAACAATTAGCATAATGTTTGGTGATTTTTTTTATGAAATTTTTTTAATGTCATAAAAAAAAGAGTTTTTTGATGACATTAAAAAAACTTTCATACACTTTATTAAAATACTACTAAACTAGGACTAAAATTTGATAAATAAAAAGTTAGCGAAATTCAAAAGTTAGTAAACTTTATATGTTCGCCCCTTTTTTTTTAAATGATTAGAAAGATTTAACGTTCTTTGAACTTTTTAAATAAAGATAAATCTAGTTTAGGTTACTACAAAAATTTTGATTTTTTTATTATATCTATATTTGTGACAAAGAAGCCCTTTTTTTTTTGAATTATAACTCCCAAAGTCCGATTTATTTTTCTAAAGTTACAAGCATTTTTATTTGACATGGGTATAAACGTAAATAATAAAGTTTGCACAACACTTTAACAAACGTTACTTGAACATCTAAAATCCTCGCCTATTTAAATCTCAAAAAAAGTAATACTTAATTAAGTATTTTAAATTTTAAAATTATTATCTTCAAGAAGGTTTTTGTCAGAATAATTGAATGTGGCATTGGTATCTGTCACATATAATAATATTTTAATAAACTTATAGTAACTTATAATATAATAACATATGTAATAATATTCTTTTTGTAAAGTTTAAGCAATATTTAACCAATTTAAAAGCGAATAACTAAAAATGGACAACGTTACATATGTACAGCATAAAATAAGTTAAGGGTAACTTTTGTATATTTAATGTTATTTATTCAATTATAATCTATAAAAAAAATTTAATTGGAGGTTACATGGAAAAATAAAAATAAAGATTTTTATCATTAGAATCTTTTTCATAAAATATTCTGCACCAGTGAAAAATAAAAATAAAATAAAAAATTAGCAGCACCACAAAAACAAAAAATGTGCGCACGCATGCGCATTTAGTTTTAGATAAACCTGCTGAAAATACAGTTGAATGAGAACGTGAACTCATTTTGCCTCCATCTAGTCCAAATAAATAAAGTAGTATCCATATTTGTACATTGTCTTTTGGATTCAATTAGTAGTTTTTGTTTCATTATTAAAATATTCATAATGCCATAAGAGAAATTATGACAATAAGTTTTAAAACACTATTACATATAAATAATAATATGAAATAATTTAGAGAAGAGTATGATACATTTGCATTCTCATCGAACAAATAGAAAACATTGCAATTGTATGTTGATTTAATGCAACCTGATAAAATAGCAACTAAAAAATTACAAGAAGAGCAATTAATATTAGACAATACCTACCAAATTTTGAATATTTGCAAAGAACTTAGAAAAATAAAGGGCAAAAGTATGTTAGCAAAAACATTGTATGAGGAAATGGGATGGAGGGGTCATGAAATGCTATTTAAACCTGTGATTTGTGCTGGATTATTTCCTGATCCAAGGTATAATTGTAAGTTAAGAAAAACTAAAAAAAAAAAGGATTATCACATCTAGAAATATTGGGGCTAAGGTTACCATAGATTAAAGAGGAAACTGAGTTAGAAAGTAATGCGAGAGTTGTAGAAATCTAAAAAGAAGACAAATATGCTTATGATCAATAAGATTTATTGGCCAAGAAGTTGCAAAATGAAAAATCCAAATTTATCAATAAACAAACTAAAGATAATCCAATTCGCTCATCATTTATATCTCTGATGACAGCTTGCCAATCATTATTAAACTTAAAATCCACACCCTCACTTTTTATAATTTCTACCATGTAACAGCAAAACAAAATTGATAAAATCAGCAGTCTCAATTATGTTTAAGATGATGAAGGCTTCAGAATGCCTAAGTAAGAGCATCATATGTTTTGTCATAAAATACTTTTAGACAGGTCGAACAGAAACTTCATTTGAATCAAAAAGTTTCTCTAGACAAATAGATTCAGGATCAAAAGTTTTGTTAAATGATTCCGATAAGTTATTTTCTTAACACCATTTTCATAGAACGTCAGCTCAAAATACGAGTCTCGTATCGGGTTCTACTTTACCCGTGTTATTTTTATTCCTATTTTAAGAGAAAGTGAGAGAGTCTTTGGAAATGCAGTATTACAAGTGTTTTCCAAATGAAGGTGGTGCGAATGAGGATGAAGGTGATTATGTCACATTGTCGTTTTGGAAACCTTTCTTAATTAATTCGCAAGAACACATTTCATTAAAGCTTTATTACTTGTTTGCTTTATAACTGTTTTTTATACTACTCGAACAACGAAGACATATAGAACCCCTAGAAATATTGTACTATATTATAAAGAATTTTATAAGGATAAGTTTATATACTGTAAACAGATGTTTTAACTTAATTTAATATAAATATGTAATAAATATGTAACCTAATTTATGTAAATTTAAAGTACATGTCAAAAATTATTTTTGTATCTAGTTACAATATGAAGTTTTATAAAAAAAAAATTTTATTAACATAAAGTTAAATTTGCATATATTAGCTAATTACACATTTATATATAATTTTAATAAAGTCTCGATACGACACTTGTATTCCGAGCTGACGAAAAATTAGTTCATTATTTTCTGTATTAATTGACTCAAATTTCTTCAAGAAATTTATATTATAAGAAATTTGAGTCAAATTAATTGACTCAAATTTCTTATAATATAAATTTCTTGTAAAAATTTTTACTTTGTTTTAAACAAATTCAGTTTTCAATTTTTATATAATCAAATTCATTTGACTGTAGAGAGCAGTTAGAGAGTCCAATAGTGAAGCAAAGGATGAAAATTTAACTAATCAAGCATTTTTTTTTTAAATTGACACATTTCCTGAAAAACCTTTGTTAACCACTTATGGAACTTATTCATTGTTTGACTTTGTCCACTTTATCAAAAAGATCGGAAGCAATTGTTTCGAATGGATTTGGTAAAGTATTAGTTTTTGCCCGAGAGTCTGGGTCATCTAATGCTTTCCCAAAAACAGCACCTCCATGCTACACGAACATTTTTTTTTATCACGTTCCTAATCGTGGAAAAGAATACAAGTTTTTTATAATAACTTAAATGATCAAAAAACTTTTCTAAAAGAATATTGTCATTGGGTTTCGATACTTTTGAAGAAATGCGTGTTAATGTTCGAAAAGAAGGTAGCTTAAAATTGCAACTTTTGATAAAGTGTAGGAGAGGTGGAAAAATACTGAAATGTTGTGATGATTACACTTAGACTATACTTATTTGTGTTCATGGAATCAATTTGCTCATTCATAAATGTTTTTTTACCATTTTCTCATTTATACTTGTTTCTTTACTATTTAGTGTCAAAATGTTTAAACATTGCAAGATTTATTCAAATTTAGACATTGTTAACAAGACACAGTAAATGCTTTTCTTTTCACACCATTGAAATATGATTCAAACTTTAAATAGCTATCAAATTCAATGAGAAACTTTGATGTTGCATAATTAATAAAGCCTGTGGATTGTACATATTTAGTTTGAGACAATTGCTTGTAAACTTGAAACAAGGACCAGTTTTTTTAGGTAGACCTTCGGACTAAGTTTCCCATTTTATGTAATTTAGGATCATTAGTATACTAAAATAAATAAATTACTATACTAAAAATGAAGTATTTTTGTTCGAAATTCGGTAAAAGCTTACTTCTCTCAAAAGATAAGTTGTAAATGTGTACATCTCAATCGAAAACTACGAGCATTAAATATAAGGCTCAAAAACAAAAATCGGAAATTACGACAAATGCTAGACGCAACAAAAAACATTTTATTTGAAACTGAGATAGTGCCAGTCAATTCTCAGGAATCTGATAAAAAACAGCAGTCACTAACTTTCATTGAGCATATGCTTCGGTAAAAAATCAATTTGATGATTTACAAGTTAGTGTTTTCGAAGAAGAATCTTTTATTTCTAAAATAAGTGTCCATCAAAACCAAGACAAGAAAGTCAAACCATTAACTTCTGACTATCCTTTTATGAGATATGTAAACACTCAGTTGAAAATCTATAAAAAAATGAAACACCAATAAACGAGAAGGTTGCATGCTTTGAAACTATTACTCATCAAATCAAGAAAATAAACGAAATTAAATTTGATTTTGTTTTTTTTTGAATGCTGCTGAGATGCCAGAAATAAGAAATAAAACTGATCAAAGCACTTTAGTAAAAACAATTCTAACGTAAAAGAGAATGCTGAAAAAAATCAAATTAATAATACTGTTCCTCCGCTGCGGGTAACTATTTTCCAGTTTTTTTCAAAACAGAATAAGGATTTACAAAATCTTGGAAGGAGAGAATATTTGTTTGAAGCTCAACAGTTTAACGAATTTTATTTTTAGAATGTTTGTTATTAGAAATGAAGAGTTATGAATCAAGTATGAAAAACAAAGGATTTTTCAAGAGTAAGTCAAAGATAAGAATAAACTTTATAAACGACATTTCTCAAAAATAAGAGATTACTTTCCAACGTTTTGGTTTAAAAGAAAGCTAACGATATTAGTAGAATAGATTCAAGCTTATATATTTGTATTTTAAATAAAGATATATTATTTTTTTTATACCGTATAGCTTTAAATTATTAGACATATATACCTTTTAAAAATACTTTCATTGTTTATAAACAAATGTTAAATTTAAAATTTCTAAAATTTAAAAAAATTGCTTGGATTAGCATTTAAAATTAAAAATATTTTAAATAGTTATAAAACAAAGGAAATAAAACAAATAAAAAAAAGTAAAAGAATAATTTTCAAGTTTCTTTAAAAATAAAAAACCTACACATAGAGCCGGGCGACGTTTATTTAAAAATGTTAAGTCAGGTATTATTCTCCCTCCACCAATATTCAATAGTTCTCCAAATCAGCCTAACATTTTATCATGTCACTAGTAGGGTACCCAGTTCCCCAACACAGTTGCAAATCCGACCACTGTCTTTCTTTTTTTTAATTTTTATTTAGTAATCCCACGAAGTCATTTTGGTCTTATCACAGAGCACAGCGGAAAAGCTTTTGAAAGGAAGTTCCTGCCTCCTTTCTAACCAGTGTTATAAAACTTGCCCAGGTGGCATTGAACCGCAGATCTCTATCTTTTAAGGCAAGAGTGCTAACCACTGCGTTACGGCTGCTTTTAATTCTCATATCGCCACTCTTCCTCCCTAATCTTTTGACTTTTTGTGCTTAGTAGGGCGAATACTCGCATGTTTTTTATTGTAAAACGAGTCCTAAAGTTTGGAAGACGATCCCATGAATTTGGAAGCAAGGAATTTTGCATGGTTATGTCCCTCAACTGCTTGTGGTACAGTTTACCACAAACAGTATAGGGACATAACCTTTATTGTTTAACGACCTTACCATTTTGCTGTTGCCTCACAAGCTTACTCGATTTCCATTTGCGGTTTTGTCTCATTTTACCAGTTGTGCCAATATGACTTTACTGATTATTCCTTAAATAAATTTCCATTACATTTCTGCATTATTTCAATTCTATTTTTTGTCCAAAAGTTCAGATACCTTCTTGTCTGCAACTGGCTACACACTAGAAAATAAAATGAGAAATTTGTCATCATATTAAAATTAATTTCAAGTTATTTTCTGACTGTTAATTTACCCTTGATAACAAACGATGCAGGGTGCAATTTCTATGCAAATTTAAATCCACTAAAATGAAAAATTAAGTCTAAAAGATAGGTGTCAGAACTAAAAGTATTATTGTGAAAGTAAAACTAAACTCTTTTTGGAAAAAAATTGTAACTTAACCACGCTTTTAAATATCAAAAAAATGTTACATTAATTAAATCTATATGTTAAAATTTAACGAGGAAAAGTAAGCATGTTGACTGGTTTAATTTTTCTCGGCTACTTGGCTACTTGGTACTTGGCTAATACCATCTCAAAAAGCTTTTTTTTAACTCATCTGCATCCGTTATGTTCAAAAAAATCAAGAAAAATCTGTTCTATACAAGATGATTTGTCTAAATCCATCGATCAAACCTTTTTTTTATATAATATTTTTTTTACTCCCAAAAACCAAAGAAAATGATAAGTTTTTTTAAATTGTTGTTACGATCCTTTTTTAATCTTTAACACTGATATACAAACTTATTTTGTGAAAACTGCGGACATGTAAATAGTATTAGCATAATTCTTACACAACTTTTCATGCTGGTTCCAAATATAAAATATAATATTTCGTACCACGCCAAAAGTTTTTGCTTAACGCCATTTATTAATATAATACATTAACATATAATTAAAAATATAGTAATAAATAGAGGTAAAACAATAAAAAAATATAGGTAATATATTAAACATCTTTGAAAATATTCCAGGTTTCCAGTTCAGCTAAAGGTAGTTTTTATTTATGTCTTTACCATAATTAAATTTCATTTTAGATGCTGAGATAACTAATATTTTGACGTCAAAATATTAGTGAGCAACCTAGAATAAATTGCGTAAAATACTTATATCATTTCAATCATTTCGTCATAATTGATGATGATCATTTCGTGATAATTGATATTTGTGCGACAAGGATTTTCATTTTATAATTAATAATGGAAAAGTTTGATAAATAATCGATGCATTTCATAATGATGTAACGCCATGTGTTCTATATTTAGAAAATGTTTAGTTAAGGAAAGTAAAATGCGTTAATTATATTTTTATAGTATTATATCATTTATATTTCTAATTTAAAGAATAAAAATGATTTAAAATGTTTGAACTTTTTTTACATGATAATATTAAATAATAAGTTAAATTACCTCACCGACAATTACTTTATTTAAACGAAAATTACTTTACTGACATTGAGTTATCATTGTTTGAAATCAGGTTAATGCATACTCTGCTCAATAGATAAGTCGTGATTTTATACATCTCTAACAAAAACTACGAGCTATGCAAGCTTGAATATAAAGCATAAAAACATAATTTGCAAGTTGCAACATTTACTTGATAACAAATACTTGATGTACCAAAACACGTTGATTTTTTGGTGCATCAAATATTTGTTATGAACCAATTGTTTGTTTTTTAACTTGAAATTCAATGTAAAACAACAGTTATGAGCATAATTTGACATTTGAATTTTCTTCGTTACAAAATCTTTACCATGATTCACAAGTTGGTTGCTTAAATGAATTTGTTTATTTCTAAAAAATCTGTCGATCAAAATCAAAGCATAAGAGCAAGCCATGATTTAACAAATGAATTTATGAAGTATGTAAACACTAAATTAAAAGTCTACCAAAAAAAAACAATAACAGTGATGATAAACAGCAAGGTAACTTGTTTTGAAATTAAACTTTATCAAATTAAGACAATTAATGAAGCTAAATCTAATCTTATTAATTTAAATTAAGGTTGAAACGCACAAAGTAAGAAATCAAACTGATCAATGCTCATCGAGAAAAAATGAATCCAACGTAGAAGAGAAACAAAATGTTAAAAAATTAAGTCAGTAATACTCTTACTGTTTGATCTAACTTCTTTTCTAGTTTTTTTTTCAAAACGACACAAGAGTAGGCAAGTTCTTCAAAAAAAGAACACACGTATGAAATTCAAAGGTTTAGCGTATTGCATTTTTTAGAAACTTTGTTAATAGCAATAAAGCCTCAAATCAAATATGAAAAACAAAAAAGATTTTTCAAGTCGATTAAATAATAATAATAGGTAAGATTAGAAAAAACTAAGACCATTATGTATTTAAAGTATGCATCAATGTTTCTGAATTTGTATTATATGTTTATTTTTAAAATACTTATTAATAAAATAATTTATAAAATTTGTAAAATGTGTTTATTATTTATTAGTTTATTTTTTATTTTAATAAACAAACGTTAAATAATGACGCTTTTTAAAAACTTAAAAATTAAAATAAATTTGTGCATAATATGTTTTATAATCTTTTACAAAATTTTTTATTTTTTTTATTTTAGTTGCCCCAAAAAGATCTAACGATCTTGTCACAGAGCACCGCAGAAGAGCGTCTATCTAGGATGCTTACGCCTCCTTCCCTACCGATACACAGTGGACCAGGTGGTGGACAAAAGTAAAAAAAATGTATTCTCTAGAATTACACTATTACATACCATTTTTTAGCTTAAACATTCAGCTTTTATAAAATGTATCTATTTTTGTATAATTATCATATCGTATGCTTCTAAGCCGTATAATAAAAAACTTTTTTTCACAATTTTTTTTTTTTCAATTTGATTTTGTGTTACTAATAAGCATAAAGTAGACATTAATTTAAAAAATTCTTTTCTTATTGCATTATTAAATAAAATCAAGTATTATCTTTCAAATGATCTATTGCAACACTATATCGCACGTAACTAATGTCAAAAAAATGATTTCAAACGACAGCGCATTTAAATAACAGCGTAATGTCAAATAAAATAATTTCGAATGACGAAGTACTTTTTTCAGTTAAAATTTCACTTATATAATTAAATACTTTTGCGGTCTAAGGTGATCCAGTAATTTGAGACTTGAAAGACATTGTTCAATATATATTATTAATATAAATTTGGTTTATAATTCGCAGAAGTTCGTATTGTCTCTAATAATGATTTTTACAAGTTAAATGATGTATCCGATTTTATGTAGCGAAAATATTATGGGTATTTTATTCTAACCCATTCACGAAATCTCACCCTGGTAATTGAGATAGTTAGAAAATGGGATACAAATGGCATGTTGGTTGATTTTTGCAGTTCATTTATTAGCATTGTTTTACTTAAGATTTTTGTAGAAGCATGATTAAAAACTTCATTTGTTTAAGATTTTCATCAGTTTATAATAAAAATAACTCTCACAGAACTATTGAAATTGCATACAAATGAAACGCTACAAAAATTTGTAACTGATGTTTTTAAAGATCACGTAAAAAACTCCAAAAAATTCAAAAAATCAATTACCAATGTTTTGTAAAAACAAAGCAAAACAAGATAGCCTTTTTTCGTTATGTATGGGCAGAAGACTGCACTGTAGTCTTTTGTGAGACTGCAGAAGTTTTGAGTTTTAAGATGATAATAAAAAAATTATCTTAAGGTTTCGTTGATAAATGTAAACGTTGATAAATGTGGCGTGTTGGGTATTGTGGTTTATCCTCCTCCGGCTAATTGCCATATAGAGGCCATATACTCGGGCAAGCAAAGACAAGTTCAGCTCACTAATGAGCATCATCAACCGCTTCGCTGACCAAGAGTAAGTGAATATAGGAAGAACAAAGTAAGCTAGATTGAAAGTCAGAAGAAGTCGAGTTAGAAAGATAGCATAGAGAAAGCGGACATATATTGCACGAGATGTTAGAATATGCAATTCCTTCTACACATAATCGCCTTAAGCAATTTAATGTGGCGTGTTGTGTCAATAATATTAAAAGAATCGTCGGATTTACATAGTTTTCTGTTTTAAACCGCTTGAAAGATAATTTAAACTATTTGAAAAATAATTTAATCTGCTAAAAATAATTTAAACTGATAATGATGATAATTTAAACTGTTTCAAATAATGATAATTGAAACTGTTTGAAATAATGATAGTTTAATGATAATGATAATTTAATGATGGTAATTTAAACTGTTTGAAAGATGATTTAATATGCTAATTTGTTTCAGAAAATATTTTTCGAAAATCCAAACCTATCCCTGCGGGATACGTAAGGGATAAGTTGAGCAATTGAAAATTTTTTTCGAAAATCCAAACCTGTCCCTGCGGGATACGTAAGGGATAAGTTGAGCGATTGGTGAGTGGAACCCCCTCAATTTGAGAGGTTTACAAACTTTATACGGTTATAATTTTTGAACGCTGAGAGATAATACTATGAAACTTTAAATTTATCGATGAATATAAGTCAAGTTGAGAATAGTACAAAAAATATTTTATCAACTTGTTGCCCCTCACGTTTGGGGTGGGGATGGGTGGAGAATGAAGTCAATGGGCTTCTTTGCTCCCAGCCTACAATAATCGCAATTTTTTGCAAAGCCTCATTATGTTACATAAGTATAAAAATAAAAATGTTTGGGGTTTTTCCCATATATGGAAGTTAGCTATCTCAAACACCAAAAATCCTGGATCCGTCACTGATTTTCAGGTCTATGCTTTTATACGATTCTTATTAAGCATAAAATTCTCTATCATAATCAATCATAAAGTGATAGGGGTAAGCAACTGAAACAGTGATACACAAACATTGGGACCCTGTATTTCCTGAGGCAAATACAGCAGTTTGTTTAATTTTGAAATCTTTAACAGCTGCTTCGAAACATATTTTTTTCTTCAAAACAGATCCAGCTGCATCACTTAATTGCTGAATCAAAAAAGTAACATTTGGTATTTTTTTCTATTATTTGTTTCTATTTTTTTATTTATGAATTGTAATTTCTTACTTTTAAAATTTTAAGAGATATTTTAAACTTTTATGAGTTGTATGTATTGAACCTGGATTCATTCGTTGCAAGTATTCTTCAACCTCACAAACATGCGATTAGTTTATTTAATTTTATTTAATATTATTAATGCTTTATATATATGTGACAAAATGAGTTATCTTTATACATTTTTAATTATCTTTTTTGTGTAGAACTAATAAATAAACTTACATTTATAAATAACAATATTAAATATGAAACTTTCTGTCATATCAAGTTGAATCAGTTTTTTATTACAATAATTAGTATTTATTAAAATGTTTATAATTTATGCTTATTTTCCGTTTATATTTTCTGTTAAAATATTGACAAAAAACTTTAATTGACTCAATGAATGATGTGGTCATGTACTTTAATTTTATCCATGTATATTTGCTTAAAATTTTTATTGTAAAACATTTTTTATTGGGTTGGTAATATATTCGTAGCGTTTTTATCAAAGACTTTTATTTAAAGGAGATCTTTACTTATAATAATAAATTAATCGATTATGTATTCGCCATCGCTGTTTACGACCTCCTCCCACCTCTCAACCAATTTGTCAATGCCTTTCCGCCAAAAATCGCCCGGTCTGGTATCAAAGAAGTTATTGACCCAGTTTTTAAGGTCCTCTTCATTATCGAAGGTAACGCCCCTCATTTGGTTCGACGGAGATCGGAAAAGATGATAATCTGTGGGTGCAAGGTCCGGAGAATACGGCGGATGCTGAAGGACCTCCCATTCGAGCTCTTGGAGTGTGGCTTTGACGACTTGTGCAACATGGGGTCTGGCGTTGTCGTGAAGGAGTATGGTTTGGCCTTGTCAATGACGTCTTTTCAGTTGAATAGCTTCATTTACGCGGCGTAGCTGGGCTATGTAGAGCTCCTTGGTGATCGTGACATTCCTATCGAGCATTTTCCAGTGCACCATGCCCTCCCAGTCCCACCAAACACATATCATGATCTTTTTTGGATGAAGGTCACGCTTGATTAGGACAGTTTTGTAGAGCAGAAAGAGCTCTATCGAATGAATATTTACACTTTGTCAAACAGAAACAAATCGTTGTAAAATAAAATAAAATATAAAAACGCTACGAATATATTCCCCAACCCAATATTTATGTTAATTGGGTATTGATGTGGTTTTTATCCACATACTTGTAAAAGGTTCTAATGATAAGATCTGTAGGATCTTAACATCAGAACGGCATAGTCGCAAATTTTAAGAAAGTATTTATGAATCATTTATAAAAGTCTTCGTATAAACTTAGGAAAAAAAAAATTTTAATAAAAGATACAAATATATTTTTTTTTAAATGTAAACTTCAGATAAATTAATCAAAAAATAATTTTTTCTAATTTACTTCTATGGTTTATGTGAAAACTTTTATAAATGATTAATATATATTTTCTCAAAACTTTTTAAAGTGACTCTGCCGTTTTTTCCCTTGTACTCTTCATCTGCTTATTTACGAAAATTAACGGCTTACAATATTTGTGAGAAGTTTCCGTTGTTTAAACCAGTTGCGTTTCAACGAATTTATCCGCAAATTTATGTGAACTTTGGTTTACAAGCGTTGGGTTTTTCAGTAAAATTACGGAAGCTTTAATCAAATTCAGCTGCCGGATTATTTCCGTAAATAAACGGAAATAATTTAACAGTGTATCTAATATTTTAACAGAAAAAATCGTTAAATTTATTAGCTATACTAAACCATTAAGTAAATAAAGCTATAATAAAGTAAATAAAGGTATACTAAACAAAGTATTAACATAATGCATAGACAACATTAAAAATTGCCCATGAAGGACAATGGTAAAAAATCTAACTTAATGATTAAATAATAAAAGCAAACTTTTACGTGAAAAAGTACTAAAAGATATATATAAAAAAGAGATTACTGATTTCAAAGTCAGTAACCTGGTAGTATACTACAAGAATACCGACTCCAAATTAAAATATTAAAATCTTTCAAAACAATTTATAACAAAGCTGGAAAACAAAGCACACAAAAAAAAAAAACTTTGTCTTACTGAGACTTTTCGTGCTCTGTTAAACGAATACTTGCATGTTATTTAATTGCAGAATCAAGAACACCGGGGCTGGGGGCACGTGCCCCATAACTATTTTTCTAAAAAATTTTTATTAAGAAAGTTCTAGATATAAAAGACTTTTTTTTTAAATTGACGATTGTGCCCATCCTATCCTAAACCTGTGTTGTCGGCCCTGAATTGTAAAGCCATTTGTCAGTATGTTGAATGCAATGCAAACCCATGAGTTTTCAAACAGAGGAGTACAGTTTGCCATTAACGGGTGAGAAACATGGCTATTATTTTTTCGTTTTTTTGTTCTTTATTATAATATTTAATACAATATTTACAAATATATCAATAAGAGAAATTACATGCAAAGAAATAGTTAAAAATAAAGAATAAAGATAAAGAACGCGGATACTCAAAGAAGACCATACAGGTCTTGTCACCGAGAACCGCTGTTGAAGAACTTTGAACTTAATTTAGATTTCAGAAAAAAAATAAATAAATAAATACAAATTTTAAACTTTTCTTTAGTTATGGTCTTTATGGCTTGAGTTAAAATACTAATTCTTCTGAACCGCATGACTCAAGCGAAAACAATATTATCATAATATTCTTGATAAACAAATACGTCTCGCATCTTACTCGCATCTATACGATCACTGATTCTTGTTACTCAAATGTATCTTACAATTACACTAATCTTAATTGTTAATTAATTAATAAATAAACGAAAATAATAAGAATATGATTGCACTAGGTACATCCAAATGCAAGGTTGTCCAAAATATTGTGCAGAAGAATTTATCAAATGTTGGTGCGTTTACGTTTACGCTTCCACCGACAAAAATGCTAAACCACTGTCAAAGGATGGTTAACTTCCAAAAGTATCATACATACAATGTTTGCAGATACATCCATTCACATACATCGATTTTTTTTTTAATTTTTTTTAATTTTTTTTTTGTTTTTATCTTTTTATATATTTTTTTTATTACAAAATTAAATTAAATATTAAAAGTATGTACCGTTAGTAATACAAATTATTTACAAATATTACGAATTAAAATAAAAATTAAAGTAAACAAGTAAATAATAAATGACTACTGTACAATTAATGTCAGTGCAACTTTTAACAAAATTCTAATAATGGTGTTTAAATATAGTTTCTTACATAAACTTTAAATCATTATTGTATAAAAGTAATATTTAAAAGAGTGATGACAAAATTAGGTATAATTAAAAGTATATAAAAATATTTTCAATTGAGAAAATTTCTTTTTTAAGTTTTTTTTTTGAACATATAATAATTCCATTCATGAGAAAAATCTAAATTTTTTAAAATTATTTGGTTCCATAAAAAACTCTACGAAAAGAAATGCAAAATTTACCAAAGTTTGTTTGAAATTTTAGTTGTTTAATAAAATTATCATTTCTTAAAGAATATTTATTTTTTTTTCTTTTAAAGAATATAAATCAAAAAAGGAAGCTTGAGATGAGTTGGTTTTACATTTAAACATAAAACAAAGAACATTATAAACATTTACTTGATATATCGTCCCCTCAGTATTATCTTGTTCTATCTACAAATTTTTTTTTGTTGCAAAAACCAATTTTTATTGTTTAAAAAAGTATAATGTATTATTTCCACTTATCAATAAATTATTACCTTCTCTGCTTCGTCAAGATTTATTCAATTTGACTTTGTTTTAATTACAATTTTACGGATTTTGTTAGTTTTATCTTATTCTATTTCACTTTTTTAAAACATTTTAGTATTATAATGTTCTAATGCCCAAATCTGCAAATCAACGTTGTAGCGCAAGTCACGTGACTTTTTATTTTGATATTTTCAAAATGTCGTCAAGTAAGTTTATTGGTTTAGTTACAAAAGAAACAGTTGACTTTGAATTACTTAATACCGACTCGTAAGTAGTTTCTATTACTATGGTAATTTTAAAATTTGAAAATAAAAAGGAAAATTTTATTTTTCCGATAATTGGATTCCATTTTATGTTCTTTTAACGATAAAATAGTCAACTATTATATCGTGCATTATCAACTATTATATAAATATCGTGCATTAACGGGTTAAAATAACTTAAGACTAGCTTTCATACACAGTACTAGTAGTTAACTAACTATAAATCTATATGTATAACTATATATATATAACTATATGTATAACTATATATATTGTGCCTTTAAATAACTATATATATATTATGCAAAGTCTTTAAGTAAGACTAAATTCTTTATATTATTTATTTCCTAACTGTAAAAAAACAACTTATATTACCCTGCTAATAACGATGCTTATGAAATTCCAATTGTCATTAATTTTTGATTTTTTTTTAATATTATGTTGTTTTTAAATGTAGCTAAAGTTTATACTTTTTATTTCTACAGTGTCGATTCAAGTTTCCACAATAAGCTACTACATACGGATTTAGAAATAGTTGTGCCAATAGAGCAACTCTCGACAAAAAAAAAAGTTGGACGTAAAAGAACCAGAAATCCAGATAGCTGGAAATGCAATGTCAATAAAAAAAGGCGTCAAGCTGGCCAGGAGTATAAAAGCAGGAATAAAGTGATAAGAAGAAAGAGAGAGATCAATAATGAGAAGGACTGTACTAACTGTAAATTTAAATGCCACATTTATTTTTCGCAAGAGCAACGGGAGTTTATATTTAACAAATTTTGGGGACTCAATGATGACCTCAAAGCACACTTTTATAGTGAAAATACAACACGTATTGTATAGCACTATTGCCGTGCTAATACAAATAGAAAATACTTTGAGTCTGAATTGTCTATTAGTCGACTGTATGAGTTTTACCAAGACTTTTGTCAGCAAAAACGATTTCAACCGGCTAAAATGCACTTATACTCTGAAATTTTTTTAACTGAGTTCAATATTTCTTTCCAGCAAAGAAAAAAAGATAGGTGTGATAAGTGTGAAATTTTTAAAATCAAAAGTGCTGAAGGTATTTTTAGTGATTGTGAACGGGCTCAGCATCCAAGTCATATTGAACAAAAAGAAGATGCACGCGAAGAGCGCAAAAAAGACAGACAGTCAGGACATCCTGTTCTCTGTTTTGATTTACAAAATGTTTTAACAGTTCCCAAGGCTGAGATATCCAACTTCTTTTATCTTAGGAAGCTGTCTGTTTATAACATGACAGCACATCTTTCTTTAGATAAAGATGTTTATTGTTGTATCTGGTCTGAAAGCCAATCTGGCAGAGCCGGACATGATTTGGCATCTGCAATCCTACGAATTTTAGAATCTGTGCTTACCACCCATCCACAACTTAAGAACCTCATTTTATGGTCAGATTCTTGCGTTCCGCAAAATAGAAACAGTATTATGAGCACGGCAATAAAGCATTTTTTAAATGCTTATCCTGATGTTGAATCTATCATATCTAGATCTAGATAGAAAAATAACCTGACTTTTTAATTTTCTTAATTAGAACTTCTTCGATTGTTTTTCCACAGCATTCAATAAGTTCGTTTTGTGCGGTTTTAGATATATAAGTTACATTTTTAGGAGCAGAACGAATATGGTGCTCAAGAACTTTATTCAATACGAAAATTTAAAAGCTCTACAAAGTTACATATACCAATGTTAACTTTACATGTTTCTCCAATATGTGGATGATACTTATTGTCATCACAATGACCTCGAAAAGCAATATCGTTGCGGCCAAGAAAAATAATTGTCTTT
This sequence comes from Hydra vulgaris, assembly GCF_038396675.1. Lineage (NCBI taxonomy): Eukaryota > Metazoa > Cnidaria > Hydrozoa > Anthoathecata > Hydridae > Hydra > Hydra vulgaris. The sequence goes on from NC_088927.1 coordinate 30,912,427, forward strand.
ATAATTGGAATTAATTTATTTCGATTAATTATAATAAATTTTTTTCTTAGATTATCTATGACAACTTCAATCAGATTTTTTTTTGAATTAGATCTAGATTGCAGCATGTTCAGACAATGCATTGACATTTGATGAAGTCGACAATTATTATTGTGATCCATATAAGCACAAGTTGCATTACCCCATATTTTAAAAGGTTGTTGAATAAAGTTGATTATTGTGGTATTGTTTGGAATTCTGCTACCCAACAGTGTACATGGAAGGCAATATGCTCTATCTTTAATCTGTGAGTAAGCTAACCAGGATTATTCAAGTAGCCATTTATGTAAAAATGATCATTTTTTTTCCCACCAGAAACAGGAAAAACAAAAGACAAGTTAGGAATAAATATTTTATCAACTAGATCTAATAACATTGAACCACCTTTGCCAGCAGATAGATGTTTACCGCGCTCATAGTAAGTAGAAACATCATAAAAAGGAAGGCTTGAAGACTGATCTGATGAACAAGGATTACAATTAAGTAAGATTGGATTAGGAGTAATATCAATACTTACATCTACAATTTTAGTTTCATTATCTATGCAAAACTTTATGTGAGATTAAACTAATGATTTTTTACTTGAAAATAGATTTTTAGGAGGTTGACAAGATAAATTAAGAACCTTAGTGGTAACAGAAGAATGCGATAGAACACTTGGCAAAACTGAACACGATCCTCTTTTTAAATAACTTTTGACAAATTTCTTTAAGCATAAACTTCTCTTTTCACAATAGGGACAAAATGATTTGGTGACCACATATCTTTATCCTAGGAAATAGAGCGACAATCAGTGTTACACCATAAAATACTCAGAATTTCTTTATTTGCTTTATGATCACCACGTGGGTATATACTCACATTAAATAACTTTTTATATTTTTCAAGTTCAAATTCAGGATAAACAGAACGAATTTGCTTATTTAACACTGTAGATAATGAAATTAAACAAAGAAAAGAAGCAAATTTATTGTTTCTGCAATTGTTATATGCTTCTTTTTTTATAAGTTCAGAAATATTTATATCATTTAATTCTGTAAAAGAATCAGAAGACTCAAATGAAACACATGCCATGAAAACACTAGAGAGTGAAGAAAAACTTTTAGATTTCACTTGGTTTACGATTATTGGGTACTTGAATAAAAGGTTGCTTTCTCAAACAACTCAACAGAAGTTAATAGTCGAAGAATTTTATGTGTTTTATCTGATGAATTTATTAATAAAGCAGCAGAGTTGTAAAGACAGTTACCATTTTCCATTGACCTGTAAAGTCATATCATTAGGTACGTGAGTAAAAATAAGAAAATTTAATAGTAAAATTTAAAAAAACAAGAACAAAAAAATAATAAAGTAAATATTCAAAAATAAAATTTAAAAAATTTTTTATCATTATGAAATGTTAAAACAATTCTTAAAAATGTTATTTTGTAAATATAATCAAGTTTTTTTTTTAAATCTTATAAAAAAAAAAAAAATTCAATGTTGCATATATATTAGATATAACATCAGATAGATATAACAACAGATAGATGTAACAGATAGATGTATCACTTACTCTTTAGGTAATTATACATACACATTATATAATTATAATTTTTATTTCTCAATTCTCAAAAAATTGAATAAAAATTCTTGAGAAAAAAATTAAAGTTATTATTTGATTTAATGATTAATCTAATTCAAATTATAGGTCTATGTTCTTTACATGTACGTAAACCAAATGTCGCGCAAGGTTTTCTTTTTTGTTCTGGTTTTTTTTTACATTAAACACTAATACTATGATAGTAAGGGTTTTCAAGTAATAATTTATTGCAATATTTTATATTTTATATAAGAAAAGAACAATTAAATTTTTAAAGAAATTTATGGTTTGTCTGACTCTTTCAAACGATCTTACAAAAAGTTATCTGTAATTTATTTTATTTATTCTAGTTTTAATAGAAAAAATGAGCAACAACAACAAGGGCAAGACTTACAAAGATATTAAGTCATATTTTAAATAACAACGATGAGGCACATTGCAATTTATGTACTATTAATTATGAAAATTTATGACAATTGAAAATATGAAAAATTATGACAATTTATGTACTACTAATTATGAAAATTTTTATGCAAAGGTTCAACAACGATTGGTATGCAAAGACATCTTGAAAATGTCCACAAATACACTTGCGTATTAAAAAGATCTACATCTTATCAAAATAAACGGAATAAAGCTGAAAATCTAACTAATCAAACTATTTTAAAATTTGTAAAACAACTAAACCTGGCTGAATTGATTTCTAAATTGGCTGCTGAGGACGGTATATCGTTCAATAAAATTACTAAAAGTGAATTTATACGGCAAAGTATGACAGCCAGGGGATTCAGATTACCTCAAAACCCTTCTGAGGTGAGACGATTAATGGTGGAATTTTACCATAGCAAGAAAGAAGAGATAGTACAAATTATAAAGAAACTAAAGGACGAAGAAAGAAAGTTCAGCGTATCTATTGCTGAATGGACAAGCGTTAAAAATTGTAGACTCATGGGTGTTCATTTATACAGAAATAATGAAAATAATTTATTTAACCTTGGTTTGATTTTTATCGAAAGAAGTTGTATATCAGAAATAACTTTGGAAATACTGTCACAAATATTAGAAGAGATTGATCTATATTTACAAGAAGATATTGTGGCGATGGTGCTGGGGTTATGAAGAAATATGGTAGATTATCGCCTGCCTTGCAGCAATTATGCTACAATCATGCCATACATCTAGCAGTTTTGAAAATATTTCACACTGAATCGAAAAATGAAATAAATAAATCAGTAGACAAGCATGAGACTGTAAATAGCGACAATGATGCTAACATTGGAAGTACAGAAGATGACTTTAACTTGGAAATTGACGTGTTATGTAGCAAAAACTTTCAACTTAAATCCCAAATTAAAGATGCAATTGTAGGAATATACGAAAAATTGTAAAACTCTTTAAAAATTCTTCAGTGAAAAATGGTGTTTTACAAAAATATGTAAAAGACCAAGTACAAAAAGAATTGACTTTGCTACTAGACTGTAAAACACGCTGGAATACTATTGAAATAATGGTGAAACGGTTCTTAAAAATCAAAAACTGTGTGCAAATGGCATTAAGTGAATAAAATTTAAACCATTTGTGGAAAGATAATTACATACAAACTGTCGAAATTCTATTAGCTGTATTAGAACCAACACGAATGACTGTAGAAGCTCTAAGTCGAGCAGATGCAACATTATTAACGGCCTAAGAAGCCTTAAAATTTTTATTTAATAAATTAGAGTAAGAATAACTAATGTAGAAAGAACCAAATAAGTAGAGAATTCTTAAACAATATCAAAGAAGAAATAAGTAAAAGGAGAAAGTTGAGATATAATAAACAATAAGGAATGAATATACTAAAACAAAAGGAAGTTCAGAGAAATCACAAGAATGCAATCACTAAAGTAATTAAGTTATTATTAAATTTTGTCTTATAATATCTTATAGCTGGTTTAATATAAACCATCTTTAAGAAGAGTTCTCTTAAGACCTAGATTTTATAAAAATTACAATTAATGAGAAGAAATTCTACATGGTGCCCAGTAAAAAATAAAAACCAAAATTATTTTAGACAGCAAAATAATTCAGTGAGATATCAAAAATGTTTACCTTCTCTATGCAGCCAAACCTTCTTGTCTTGAATGTTTTCATTTTAAGTGCTGATTATATTGTGTTGTTTTAATGATAGAATGCCTAAACCTTTTGCCAAGCCCGTTAATCCAAATGCTGCACCACGACGTTCTCCATATGATTCTGATTCAAACAGCTAAGAAATAAATAATTACAACTAAATTATTACAAACAAAAAAATTATCAACTAATATAATTATGTATTTAACTCTTTATGAGCCAAATTATGAAATTTACTTAAAAAAATAATAATTTCACAACAGTTAAGGGCAAATTAATAGAAAATATAAAAAATTGTTGCCATTTAGCAACATTGGCCTTCCATAGTTAAATAAATTTAAAAAAAAAATGTTTAAAAAAATGTATACCTTTTTTATAATTGTATAAAGAATACCATAATGATGAAAACATAATTAACATAATTAGAGAACATTATTAAGATTAAGTTTATAGCACAATAGGTTTGACTATGCTAAGGCAGTATCGATATAATTTATAAGCTAAGTAAGTAAGAATTATTGATTTTATTGTAACTAAATTAAAACATATTTCATATATATTACATATTGCATATACATTTTAGATAAACACAAAAACATATTGCATATGCATATTAGATAAACATGAAAATAGTAAAAATATTGCAGGCTACATACATTACTTCATTCCTAATAAGTGATACGTTATGTAATTTTACCACTCTAAATACATGAAGGAGTTATTTTTTGTGAAACCCATGGAAACAAAAATTGTTTCCATGGGTTTTGCAACCCATGGTTGTTGAATCTTTATACTCTGGCCAATGATCTACGCAATCATAGCAAACATCAACATAAAGGTTTGGTAGTAAAGGTTTACAACCACGTTTATTTGTACTTTCATCAATATCGATCAATCTCTTTGATGGTCTACCAACTGACCGTGAAGGTAGTTCTTTTCCAGCAGATGTAAGAGCTTCAACCACATTGGAAATAAATTTTAACAGTGAATACTGACTTTTTTTGGGTAAATTTAATTGGTCAGCATAACAACGATATATAAGCCACCCATTGATTTTACAGTTATCAACACAATGAAATATCACCTTCAAACACCACCTGTTTTTATTGGGGTACGATAATAGGATATCAGCATGTCAGCTAAGTCGATTCCTCCCATAGAGTTATTATACTCCTTTACAATTTCAGGACAGGAAACATTGACATGTGATTTACTCTTTCAATTCCATCTTTTGACATTTGATAATGAAATGGGGGTAGAAAATGTAGAAACAAGTTGAATACATTTGTTGTCAAACCATCTCACCAAAACCAATCCTGAATTGACATCTCTGAAATAGCAGCTGCTGCCGTGTCCTTTTTTTAAAATTCTTTCTCTGTTGAGAGGGGACATTTTTTAATTTTGTTTGATCTAATTGTTGCTGTGGCTAAAATTTCATCAGCATCAAATACAGATCCAAAGATGTAAGATGTAAAGATGTTAAAAAAAAGTTTATGATTCAGATTTTTCCGAAGTGTTTCATAAAACTTTCTTACAACATATTTAAGGCCAAAGGAGATCCGCATGGTTTTAAATCCTTTCTCAAGCAAAGTGGATTATCTTGCAGTACTTTTCCAAGGTATGTTGGCAACCAATTGCACATACTGTTTTGTTCAGCTGGCATTGTATACAGGTACTGACAATTGGTATTCAACTATCTAGTCCATGCATTTGATTTTTCAATAGCAAATGCATAATTTGTTTTATTCTGTTTTTAGGCACAGACAAATACTAGTCAACTATCTGGAGAAGTACTGCAACAACACGACTTTACTGAGGACATCTCTACTAAGAGATTTCAAGAATGAGGAGATAATGATCCATCTACAAGCCCTTGGACTCTGGGGCAAATTCTTAACTGGACCTTGGATGGCCCTTTTTTATGCAGAGGAAAAACAAAGAAACCATTTTGAATTGGTATGCAATTTTTTTTATTCTTACAATGTAATTTAAACATTTAATGCATGTATTTATTTATGATCTAAAAAAATAACTTCTAATAAAAAATATCTTCTTTTTAGGCTGAGTATCTCAAGTCTGCAATTAAGGTTGTGAAAATACTTTGTGATGAGCCGGAATTTCTATTGTCGTCACAGTTAGATGCATTTGGTCGCCCACTGATTTCTGATGAGACATTGGTTACATTACGCATTATTGAAGGGAAGTATTTGGAGCAATTGCTTTCTGTTTTAAAAATAATAGCTAATGCTACAGTGACAGTTTTAAAAAGGCAGCTGTCAAGGTACTTGACTGGTGAACTCTCTACACCGACCCAGTTCATGCAAGATAAGTTAGTGCCCCTATGAATAATATTTGGGCTGAGAAAACCCTTGGCATGATAGACTTTTTTACTCGCAGGGAGCCTAATGCTGAAATTTCATTTTTAGATGGCAAGACAAAGGTGAAGGTGAACAAATCTCTGGACTGGCTGTGTAATAATACAAAAAAAGAGCAAGAAAAAATAGTTAAATTTTGTATATCTAGGGGGGCAGTTTCAAGAAAACAAAGTAAAGAGAGAAGGTTGAGAGGAGAAGAGTTAGCAAAGTTACGGTTAAAAGAAAAAGGTCAGAAGAGAGAAATGGAACAGAGAAATAGATTAGCTAGAGATATAAAAAAACTTATTTTAGAAAATAGTTTAGATATTGTACATAATTCCATTTTCTCTTCACTCTCAGAATACCAAAGAGTCAAAGTATTAGAAATGTTAAATGAGGATCCAGTTAAAATTGAAGGAGCTAGAGTTGAACATTTATGGAATGAGGAGGGGAATGAAGTAGCTTATAAGGGAAGAATAGTTATGAAGTTACCACCTGTTACTGGAAAAGTTGTTAGTTTTAGAATTGCATATTGGAAAGAGGATGAAGAAGAAGATGATGCAGAAGACTTTAAAATACCAGTAGATAGCCTCTTGGCTGACGTTGCTCTTGGTGATTTAGTTTTCTATTGATTCAGGTTCTACATTTAGTTACCGGTATTTAAATATTAGACACATGCTTAAAATAGTGTTTTATTTTAGTTATGCATTTTAATTTTTTTGTTCTTTTGAACGTATTATTTTTTATAATTAATTGTGTTTAACTTTATGTTGTTGTCAGTTTTACTCCATTTTAAAAGATTTTCAATATTATATTGATAATTAATATTTATATGAGCCTCCTTTCAGCAGACTAGTAATTTTTACCTTAAACATAAAGTTAATGTAATGAGTCATATACCTTAGAAAAATGAGTCTTCTTTGCACTTAGTTTGTGAACTATTAATTTTTAAATTGCATTCTCGTCAAAATTCACCCCCACTCCACTTTGTTTTTTGTATCTGATAAGATGAAAATAAGCTATTTGATCCATAAAAAATGTAAAAAATTAAAGATCTGATAATGATAAACCACTGTTTTAAATTTTATTACATTATTTCAGTCGGTTTTTTACTTATGCAGTTTTTAGTGCCAGTAACGCAAAATATTGGTCACGGTTTTTCTTAATTTTCTATAGCAGAAATTGCCACTTTTACACGCGGAAAAAAAATCATAACTTCCGTCATAGTTAACATAGACAGACAAATTAGGCGTCATTGGATAGCTCTCATTAAGCTCTATGTAACAGCATAAGTTTTGTAATTGTATTATTATATTGAACTTTTTATCAAAGTACCTAACATATTGCTATTTTCTGTATGTATGTATGTATGTATGTATGTATGTATGTATGTATGTATGTATGTATGTATGTATGTATGTATGTATGTATGTATGTATGTATGTATGTATGTATGTATGTATGTATGTATGTATGTATGTATGTATGTATGTATGTATGTATGTATGTATGTATGTATGTATGTATGTATTTATGTATGTATGTATGTATGTATGTATGTATGTATGTATGTATGTATGTATGTATGTATGTATGTATGTATGTATGTATGTATGTATGTATGTATGCATGTAATGTATAGTCTATACATTTATAAAACAGCGAGTTTAAAAACTAAGTACAAGTATTAGGAAATAAATGTTCCTTAAAAGTGTATTACAACCATTATGAATTTTTTGTCTTATTGCTGAATCATCATAAAATACAGTAGCACTTTATAAATGAACAAATTAAAGACTAGGTTTTGAGGTTAATGGCTTTTGTTTTTTGTTGCCAATCAGCAACAATGGCCCATAAAAAGGTCAAATAAAAAATAATAAATATGAATTACAAAAAATATAAATAATAACAATAAAAAGAAAAAACTGCTAAAAATAACAATATAAAAATAATTATAATAAAAACACAAATAGTAAATAATAAATAATAAAACAGATAATTAGTTTTTTTTCTTTGAAAATTAATCAATGTAAGTTATTTAAAAAAAAATTTAAAACCTGATTAAGTAAATTTTTAATAAGATCTGGAGCATCATCTTTAATGGCAAGACATAATGGAGGCAAACAATTTGCTACTGCCTCTTGCACCTAAAATTAAACATTTAACACTATTTATAAATAAACATAACTTATACAAAAAAATTAAAAGCCTAGTATTTACCTGTTGAGAGGGTGTTGTTAAAGCAGCCATTAACTTTAAAAAGATTGGTTTTATCTGAAAGTACAACATTAAAAATTATTTAATATAATGGCAAGATATGAATACATAAAATAAAATAAGTAACTCTCCTAATATACTTACTTTAGGATCAGTTTTAGAAAGATGTTTAGCAAGAGATCCAGTCAAAATGATTACTGTCTAACGTATTACATCGTGTGCAGGTGAGTCTGGTGCTGAATCAAGGAACTCTTCAAATATGCTTAGAAGCAGTGTCATGTGATTCTGACAAAAAAATATGTATATTGTTATAAACACAGAAAGACTAAAACATGATCACAGATGACATCATTATAAAACATGATGAGAGATGACATCATAATGACATAGGGTCTTAATATTTGCATCAACTTAGGGTAATGATACATTGTATAAACTAGATGTCTAACTTGCAGGATTTTATTGGACAAAAAGTAAAACCACTTTTTTTTGTTTATAACAATAGTCGGCCATTTGTAAAAAGGGCAAAAGCTGAAGCCGAAGTGTGGAATAAAGTCAAAAATGTAAGTCAAAAGTCCCCAATAAGTTAAAGATAATTCAAAAATAAGTTTTAATAATTATAAAATACTTATAAAAGTTTTTTTATGAGTTTTTTCATGTTTATTAAAAAGTATTTTAATTCATAAAAATACTTCAAAAGTGCCTGTTGTTGTAACTTTTCGAAATATATTAAGAAATCATAAATCATTATTTTACAAGTATTATAATTTCCGCTTAACATTTTTACATAAACAAATAGTATTTAAATTTAAAATTTATTTACTTCATTTAAGAAAAGAAATTTTTCTGTACAAATTTAATTTGCCATTTGTAAAAAGGGCAAAAAGTGGCTTCACTTTTCAGATCAAAGTTAAACATCTAGTATATATAATATATCATTCATTTAGGGTCAAGAGCTGAGTTGATAATATCTACTTATAAATTATAATTGCAAAATATTATTATTCTGAAAATTTATAGAACTTATTTTAAATAAAAAAAGTAATATGTTTTATTTTAAAGGTTTGGTAACTAATTTGTTACCCCATTTTAAATACTTTAAAGAATAGAAGCAAAGCTTAATTTTTAATTCTTAAATTTTTAAGGCTTGGTAGCTATGTTTGTTTTTTTCTAAATACTTGGTTGCATTTAAAAACATTTGGTTATTTTTATTTTATTAAAGTGTTACATGACTTTCAAAGTATGACTTTTAACTTTCAAAAAATTTAAAGTAAACAAGATTTTTAAATGAAAAAAAAAAATTCTAATAAAATGATTTTAAATAACTTGGAAAATGTAAAAAAAATTAAATTTAAAAATATTATAATAAATTTTGTAATTTTAAAAATAAGGGTATTTTTTAAATATTTATCTGGCTAAAAATTATAAAGAGAAATTTTTAAACATTTATAAAAAATTAAAAAGAGTGTCTTTTTGTATTTTATATAAATGTTTAAACACATAAGTTTAAAGATAAATATAATTAATAAAAAATACATAAACATTTTTATGAAATAATTATAAAAAAGTATAACTAATAATTATCAAAAACTATATAAATAATTTTTATTTTAAAAAATATTTAAATAATAAAATTTTTTAATTAATGCTAATTGCTATTCCATATTTTGAATTATGATGTAATTTGAATAACTCTAAAAAATTATATATAAAAAAATACAAATTTTTTATTCTATTTTATCAATCTACCTGTCCACAATGGTTAACATATGCAAGAGCTGCATCTAACATTTGCTTTCTTACAAGTTCATTACGATCGCTAAAAGCAGTAGGCACAAAATATCGAAATAAGACTTCCACCTCAAGAAAAAATAAAATAAAACTAAATTTCAAGTTAAAAATTTGTAAAAATGTAGAAAAAAAAAATTTCAAAAAATAAAAATACCTGTTCATCAGGAATAAAGGCAACAATTTTTTCAAGAGTTGCATTAAAACTCCTTGACGCGCTTCCCAGGGATCAATAAAATGAACTGAAACTGCTCGACCAAAGTTATCAATCACAGGAGCAGGAATCTTTAAAAGTTTTATTCCATTTTAAAACTAATTTATAATAACAATTACACATAAACTAAATTTAATAATGACTTAAATAAACCAAAAGATTATTAATTAAAGTAATTAATTAAACAAAAGTAACTTTTAGGAAAAAAAGTAATTAAACATTAAAAAAATCAAAAAACTTTTCAACTAAAATTTTTTATCAAAAACAAGTTTAATAAAAAAACTAATCCATTAATTATAAATTAGTCCACAAAAAAACAACAATAAACAAATGGAAATTACAGCAACATCGTTCATAAATGAATATTAACATAAAGATTTCTTAACAAGAGAAAGTTTTTCTTTGAAAACTGTGTTATTAAACTAAAAACACAGTTAATTGTAAAATGATGATCTTCTAAACATATGCAAATTTTGTGTTAAATATCAACTCTAATCTAATAAAAATATAAGAAACTCAAAAATTATTTATTCATGGAAATTCATAGAACATAAAATCATGAGATTAGGAGTTACCAAAAAATTTTTAATAACTCATACCTTATTTTGTTCTTCGTATGTCATTAACAATGTACTGATAACCATAGGTGCTAATGCCGGTTGCTCTCCAAGGGAAGTTGCAAGAGCCATACTTGATGCTATACGTATGTCAGCCAAAGGATGAATTATGTCTTCAACTAAGTCACATGTCATTCCACCACTCACTGTTAGTTTCGCTTTTTCCCACAGCCTTATATATAAAATATTTTTAAGTATTTTTAAATTAAAATTTTAAACTATTTTGCCGCATTAAAATAACGTAAAACATTAATACGTTATCAGATAAAATACAAAACTATTAAACCAAAATTAAAGTTTTGGTAAATTATCAGAACAGAATAATTAAAGACACTCTCACTGAACTAAATTTAGTTTGAAAAAAACTGTTACAAATAAAAAACTGGTTTTATATACATGGAGGTTTTGGGACTTCAAATATGTTTAACAATCCAAAATCCTCCATCTCCATTACAAATCTTAAAAAAATGCGCAACACTTTCAAAAAATTGCAAAATTTTATTCTGATGAAATAAAGCATTTTACAAAGCAAAAAAAAGTAAAAAAATAATAAAAAACTCAATTTAGGCTACTAAAAAGTTAAGGTGTTCATAACTTTATTACATGTTTATGTCAAATCATTTTATTGAAAACAAACCATTTTAATTAAAAATTTTATGTAATTTGCTCATTTGATATTTTCTTTTAAAGTAATTAATAACAAGATATTTCAATAACATAAAATCCTAATAAAGAATTTATCAAAAAAGTAAAAAACCAAACTGTTCTTCATCTTTTTCTAAAGCGAGAGAAAAAGTATGCGTAGTATGTTACAAGAAACCAGTAACCTTAACTAGTCTTTTTAGTTAATTTTTAAAGATTTTTTCATCGTCTGAGTACAACTTCAATGATCTACTCTTTGAATCTGGAATGTGCTAAACTTGTAACAGTTCTTTATTAGCATGCTTTGTAATGCCAGTCTAACAAGACAAGTTTATAAAAGTATTCAAACAGGTGAAGTGACTTTAATATGTTAGTTCAAAAGAAAACGAAACGAGAAAAAACCACATGTAGGTTAATTCAACCACATAAATTTGACTAGGGCAAGTTAGATAATTTTGTTTTATATTTACAACTTTTTTTTTTTTTTTTCCAAATATCTTCGCTTCCAACAAGGCTGCAAGCAGCCACTAATTAAAGTTGGAAGTTACTGAAAGAGAAAAGATGAAGATTGTATAGCAAGATAACGATTGACGGACAACTTAAAGGATTGCAAATTATATGAATCAGGAAAACAATATGTAGGAAGCGAATTCCAAAGAGCTGATGTTCGAGGAAAAAAACTAGACAAATAAGCGTTTTTGGAGCACTTAGGAACAGTCACAAAAAAAGGATGAGACTTAATTAAATGACAAGTAACACAAGAATGAATTTTAATAGATGGCACAAAAGATGCTAGTTCTTTAGAGCAGTGCCAATTGTAGTATTTGTAGAAAAGAGAAAGAGAAGCGACATTACGACGATGTGATAATGGTTGGCTGCAAGAGCAGGTCCAACTATGTTTACAATGCGCTTTTGCACCCTGTCTAAAAGAGAAAGGGCATCATTAGAAGAGTTTTTTATTTCTGTCTTAAGAAAATATCAAAGCTGATAGTCCTTGGCCTTGCCTTGCCTTAAGACCAAAAATTAAGGCCTTTGCCTTAGTCTTGGCCTTGAAAATTTTTGCCTTGGCTTGATTATTTTGGCCTTGGCCTTCAAAATCAAATATATAAAATTAAAGAATTAAAAGTTTTCATTCTTTATTTTTATGTATTTTTGTTTTTGGCTTTCATATATATCTACAAGTATATTTTTTTATTGACTTCATAGAATTCTGTGCATAACCTTAGTTTATTTTTACAACATTTGGTTTTATTGTCAAAGCAATTGTTACCTACAGTTTTGTTAATAATTGGTCTTAACGTAAGGCAAAAATTTAAGTATTTGGTCTTGAAAATGTTTGCGTAGACCTTGGCCTTGACCTTAAAAGTCTTGGCCTTGCCCTTCGTTAAAAACTCTGGGAAAGACCACAATCCAATTCATATAATTCTAACTAAATTATTCAAGACAATTAAAAAAAAAAACTTAACTTCTGTTTAAGAAAAGATCACAATCCAACTCTTTGTAATAACTCTAACTAAACTATTGAGGACATATAAAAAAAAATTGAGCTACATCTGCATTTTTGTAATAAAACTTGCCCCAGTATAATTGCGACAAAGCTCAAAATTACGGTTGTGTTAATTTTTAAATATTTTAGTTGTTTTATTGGATTCTTTTGCTCAAAATATGTAAGTGTACACATTTTCAGCTTTCAATTGCACACAGAACAGAATATGTAAGTGTACACATTTTCACTTTCCATTGCATACAGAACAGAAACAATAGCCAAAACCATTTCTCAAAATGGTGGTTTTGGTTGGTTTAAGGCAAAGTTTGAAGAGTCATACCATGGAACCCGTTTGGAATTGGCTTTAAAAAATTGTCAGCTATAATTAATACAAATAATAATAAAAAAAAACAGTTTATAAGAAAATTAGGTGATAAAATTTTATAAAAGGTTCATAACTTATATAAATCTTTGAGTGGTGTAAAAATTAGAAAAATCTTAGATTTTAGGGTTGCATTTTATAAAAAAATTGGATGCTTTCACATGGAATTGCATTTTCATGAACGAGATAAGAAAAAGCTTGAGAAGATTGCTGAGAATGAAACAAGTTTAATTTAACATTTATCAAATATGAAATTATTTTTTATTTCTTCCAAGAATATAACCCACCACATGAATAATAATTATTGACATACCTGTACCGCCATATTGTTAGCTTTATGATCTTTACAATTCCTTTTAAATGTGCATCTTGAAAACCTAAACAAATAACAACAAAAAATTTTTATTTAAAATAAGACTAATATGTCAAGAAATTCATTATAAAATATAGTATATACATAGTATAAATTTTATTATGTTGTTATGTATAATAAATATATACATATATATATATATATATATATATATATATATATATATATATATATATATATATATATATATATATATATATATATATATATATATATATATCAGGGGCTAATCTATACCGTTTTTGATAGTGTCAATTTTGGGCGCAGCCCAAATTAAAATATTAGGATTTTTTTTTCTTAAACGATCTTTATGGCAAATACTGTTTTTTTTCGAGAAAAAATGCCGATTTTCCATTAAACTTCTTCGGGACGGAAAATGATATGTTCTTTAAAATGTTTAAAACCTATATTATAAAATATGTGTGAAAAAAGACGCATGTTTTTTAAAAACTTTCTGCTCTATGAGACTACGTGTCTTTTAAAAATTTCCTACACTGGATATTTGGTTATTATGGTTATCATGGTTGCTGCTGAAAAACAAAACGCTGATTGTACATGATATTTTTAAATGTATTTTAATCTTATTTAATTATTGCTATTATTATAATTAAAATTATAACTGTGCCCCCCACCCCCACCCCCTCTCCCTCCAACATCAAAAAGTTTATTATTAAACCAGCTTTTATTTATTCAGTTAAAAATCGTAAGTTTTATTTATACAGTTACAAACAATAAGTTTTATTTATACAGTTACAGATACATTTCATAAATTTCAAGAAACAGTGTACTTTTACTTTTATTTCAAATTTAATTTTGAACCTTGAATTATTTAAGAAACCTCAAGAAAATCATTTCAAAAGATTCTTTAAAATTATTTTTATAGCGCTTAATTGTTAAAATTGATTGTTTATTGTTCAAAGTTGATTGTTGGCTTATTGTTTAAAATTGATTAGTGGTTTACTGTTCCAAGTTGATTGTTGGTTTATTGTTTAAAATTGATTGGTGGTTTACTATTCAAAGTTGATTGTTGGTTTATTGTTTAAAATTGGTGGTTTACTGTTCAAAGTTGATTGTTGGTTTATTGTTTAAAATTGATTGGTGGTTTACTGTTCAAAGTTGATTGTTGGTTTATTGTTTAAAATTGATTGGTGGTTTATTGTTCAAAGTTGATTGTTGGTTTATTGTTTAAAATTGATTGGTGGTTTATTGTTCAAAGTTGATTGTTGGTTTATTGTTTAAAATTGATTGGTGGTTTATTGTTCAAAATTGATTGGTGGTTTATTGATTAAAACTTGATCAGCAATAATCATTGCAACGCAATATATAGCTACAATTACATACATATAATAAAAACTTTGACTTGAAAAATAGATTTTTGGATGGAATTTTGGATGAAATTTTGGATGAAAGAGATAGTCTTTAACTCTCTGATCATTCAACACTTTGATCATTCTCTTTAATCATTAAGAAAATCTGATTAAAAAATTCGTAATTCAAAGCAGCAGGATTGGTGTCTTCATTGTATTAATTATTTTGATCTTTTTAACGAATGACTCTGTTTAAAAAAATCATTCTTAACCCAGAAAGAAAAGCAAACAAATACATTGGTTTTTTTTCATTCTCCAAAGGAACATTTTAATCCAAAAGCATCAAGGAACTATTTTTTAATCAAGATATCATTTGTGCTTATTAATATATGCCAAGAGATAGTGCTGCTAACAATGGATCAGCTGCCTTAGCTTTGTAGCAAACATTTTGTAAAGAAACTTGTGCAGTAAATAATCATTTTGAATGATAGAATAATGCAACACACTAGTAGAAATATTCAACACCATAGTGAAATAATCAAATAATTCAACACCATAGTAAAATAATACAATGATTCAACACCATTGTGAAGTGATGGAATGATTCAACACCATAGTGAAATGATAAAATGATTCAAAACCATAGTGAAATAATCAAATGATTTAAAACCATTGTGAAATGATGGAATGATTCCACACCATAGTGAAATTATAGAAAGATTCAACACCATAGTGAAATGGTGGAATGATTCAAGACCCTAGTTGAATGATGGAAAGATGCAGCACCCAAGCCAAAATGTTCTTTAGATTATATAGGATTTTAGAAAAATAAAAAAATGATAAAAAGCTAAGCTAAGAACATATTTAATTGTTGCTTTTTCAAACAAATAATATTTAGGAATGAAACGCACACTTAATTGATTGCATAACAAAAATTATGATTTTATTTCTCTTTAAAAATTGTTTTACCCAAAAAATAAGTAAAAAACTTTGCTTTTGGGTAAAACTTTTCTTATGTTTAACATTATGTTTGCTACAAAAGTGGCAGATCAAAAAATTTCTAAAAATTTGTTTGGGAAATAAACTTAGCCACAGTTTATGGTACTTTATAAAAACTCAACTTAAGGTAACTTAAATTAATTAAATCCGATTGACAGAATCTTAAATAGGACTTATTACAAATATTTTTAAACCTTAAACAATGGAGCAAAAACAAAACTGTTTTTTTTAAAAAAAAAAAAAAGAATTCAATTCTTTAATCAACTAAACCCTATAATGCAACAAGAAACAAATAGTAATAATAATAAATAAATATTACTAATAATAATAAATAAATAATAAAACAGTAATAACAAAAAACCTGAATTTTTCCTGGTTCTCCAGTTGAGTCCAATCTGCTTGCTATATTCACAGTGTTTCCCCAAATATCATAATGAGGTTTCTTTGCACCTATTACACCTGCTACAACAGGTCCATGAGCTATTCATATTCAAGAAAAATACACACAAAAAAATTAAAATTAAAACAGCCCATTTTTATTATGGTGTCATATAAGAATATTTTTGTGAAGTTGATATATATTTTTGTGAAGTTGATAAATATTTTTGTAAACCTGGTGAATATTTTTAAAAAACTGGTGGATAATTTTGTAAAACTAATGAATATTTTTGTGATTGTCAAATATTATAGTGTTAAATAATTTAATTCATAAAAATTGCTATCATCAATTCTTAATTGAAAATTGTTGAAAGATTCTTCGTTTAACAAATCTAACTTCTTTTTTATTGCCAATGTAAATTGAACCAGAGTAACCAGATGTTGCCACTGATCATCGATGCAAGACTAATAAAAAATATTATTGAGATAATAATTTATAAGCTGTCCAACCATAGTTCTTTTTATGTAGGAAAGCGCAGCGCCAAATCTAACTAAAATTTAGATTTTTCTTTCCTACAAAAATAGAAGGACATTAACCACCTTATTATTAGTGATTACAGTTAGAAAACCTTTTTTTGAAAAGTTTTTGAATACTTATTCTCGTACATGTTAAAAAATAAAACTCACCACATCATTTAATCCTGAAGCAGCCATGTAGGTACTATTAACTGTTTTAATTTTCTCTATTAGTAAGTATTGAGGTTCAGAAAGTACCTGAAATAACATAATAAGTATTTATGTTTAAAAACAATCCATAGCAAAAAATAAATAATTAGATACAGAAAGTATCTGCACTTAAAAATTAGTAAAAAGGTTTTAAATTAAAAAAAGTTATTTTTCACTATAAAAAATAGATAATGAAGTTCAAAATAGTTCCAACAGTATATTACAAAGGGCACAAAACAAAACAAAACAAAAACTCAGCACATGTAACAGAATGGGTAAATATACAACAAAAGTGATGTATATTTGTGAATAAATATATATGATGATGGTTAAAAAGAACTGGTCTAGTAAGGATCATTTGGCCTGGTAAATTATAAAGCAGTATAACACGGCACATGCCTTGCTTGCTTAGGCAATAACTAAAAAAACCAAACTCTCTATAAACTATTTCATGTCAGGTAAAAGTAAAACTTGTTTCTCAACTTGTTTCTTCACGCAGCAGCCTTGTTCGTCAAGGTTTGTGTTTCACAGCTAAAGAGTTGAGAGAGGGTTGCAACCACAAAAAGCAGCCTCTTAAAATGTAGCGGCCCTCTCTCGGCCTTTATGAGGTGAACAATATTAAAAAAAAGTTAGAGCCATGGTCTCTATAAAAATACTCATTATGAATATGTAAACTGAATATGTAAACTGCTGTTCTGAGACCAGCTAAAAGTAATATTTCCTGCTGTTCTGAGACCAGCTGTAAGGTTTCTTTGCTCTCAGAGAGAGACTAGTTAATGAAGTATTACCAGCTAATAACATCAACAGTTGTTGAAGTAATAACAGTCATGAAAAGTGTTGTTGTAAATGTTTTGATGTGAATTGTCAAGGTCAAATAAGTGACTTTTAGTTACAGTTTTGAGTTGATTAGCAGGATTAAGGTTTTGCAGATTGATTGCTTAGGGTGCAACCGAGCATATTAGCATTCATGCTTAGGGTGCATATTAGCATTCATGCTTAGGTTTAGGGTGCAACCGAGCACTATTGAATTAATTAGCTATGACTAAAACTAAATCTCAAATAATTTAAAATACCTTAATACTTAAGTAATAATAATTTAAAATATATACTAAGTATACTATAAATATATACTAAGACTATACCTAAGTATACTTAAATACATCAAACATAAAAACCATCATTACCAGTAAATTGTTTCAATCTATTATCTACAAAAATTTGTAGCGTTGAAAATGATTTTTCATCTGTAAAATCGTACCTCTTGCTAAATTGACCAGACCTACTTGTTTTTTATAAAAGTAATTTAAATTTGGCTGATTTTCAGATCTTAATTTTAAACTATTATCCTCTCATTCACAAAATACTCCAATAGTCAAACTCCATCCAAGTTAATCACCTTTTTCTTTGTTCTTTATCACTCTTGTTACCAATCTTTTCAATGTAAGTTTTGATCAAATTATTCATTTTATTATTCACCTGCTGTTATTGTTGTTATTGTTATAACTCATCATTGTTGTTAGTGGTAACTTATCATCGGTGACTAATGATAGTCACCACACTGAATAGTTAGAATCTAGTGACACTAATCTTGCTCGTACTAAAGTTAAAAAAAGTCATTCTAAATCTTTTGGACATATTAACTTGTTTTCGAGAAACTTTTATAACTTTCATCTTGTACTTCTTCATTAAATTCACCCTATCATCACAGTTTTGACAATTACCTTACAAAAAAACTCGAGTTTCTTCTGTGATTTACTTTGTAATGGTCTTTAAGTTGACAAAAACTGCATCTCTTATATAATCACCTGGATCTAAAACTTAAATTCATCTCTTGACCTAAAGTGATCACAATCTCCTAGTGATTCCAGGTAACCAGATGATTTATTGCTAAATATCCTAATACTTCAGCTGCTAAAGTTCTCATCAAAATATTTCTACTGATTGTGGCTGGGATAATATTTCTTACCAAAATACTTCTATTGATTGTGGTTAAAACTTTCTGTCAATCTAATAAAAGTGTTCTCCAGAAAACCTTACAAAAGTGTTCTCTCAACTCACTTCAAAACTATTTAATAATTACTTAATTAAATTTGGAAAATAACAGTTTAGAGGTTCATAATTTTAAAATCTTTAGAGATCACCTTTAACTGTTATCCAATTATCTTACTTTCATTAGCAAGATCTTTGAGCCTTTTATTCAAAAATTTCTAATATCTCATTATAAGTGCAACAACTCTCTTATACATATTACTATTATTACTATTACTAAATACTTATTATTTGAAAGCAATGAGGTAATAGCTATTGCTCAATCAAAAAATCATCTTTTGATTGTTTAGAACAGGTCTTAAGTGTGGTGTGTATATATATTCTCCCCCCACCCCCCAAAAAAAAAAAAAACTGTACTTTTACACCTTTAGTATATGCATAGCCTACAGAAAAAAAATTACAACAAGTTATGAAGAATATTTTTACTTTATTAAAGTAATCTTTATAATTTATAAATATAATTTTTACATTTAACATAAATTTATAATAAATGTAAAGATAAATTTATAAACTTATATAAAGACTGGGGTACATAGTCTTAGTAAGCATGCAGTAAGTTTATAAACTATGTTACAGACCCTTTTATAGTTTGTTTTGGTCTGAAACAAAATTCTAAAGGGCCTTTGACAGTATTGTAAAATAGAACCAACCTCAATCTTCAAATCTTGCTTTTTCCAAAAACACATTCTTGATATAAAGGTACATCAGAGCAAAATAGGTCATTGCTGTTATGTTTAACTTAGCACTTAGTAATTTATTATTACAGAAGCAAACTTACAGATGCTTCTATAATAATAAATTTTTACTTGCTGCTACTCACAGTAATGATAAATTGATAGTACAGTACATTAATATATCATAAACTGATAGTACAGTAATATTCATTTGTAGAAAGTGGCTAGTTAACTCTCTCAGTGGATACTTCAACAGATTTTTTTAGAACAATACCGGAAATCGTGCTGTTGTAAAATTTGTAAAAAATAATGTTTGCTTTACTAATTATATTATATTTGGCTTTGTTTATTTACTCCCAGGCATGTAATTTATAAATTTATGTGTGTATATACATCGTGTTTTGGAGTTAAAGAAATGAGAGAAGGTTATAACCACAAAGTAGCCTTCTCGACTGGAGTGGCCATCTTGGCCTTGGGGAAGTGAAAAACATAAATAAAAAATTAAGTTATATAACATGAGTTTTTGCGTAAATTTTTTTGTTTAAAGACACTTATCTTTATATCAATACTCCAATTTAACATTTAATGCGCTTAGTTACTATTTAATGTACTTAGTTACAATTATTAGTTATTCTCCCATCTTCTTTAACTAAACCGTGTTCAGTTAACACTGTTTTAAACTGTTACATTTTGAATTGAATTTTTTTTATATTTGACTATGTTTGTATTTGTATACATATATGCTTTGATACATATATAGTTTATTTTTTTAGTTTATCATGTTTATAGGTATTTATTTATTTATATAGATATTTATTCAGCTTTTTGTTGCATTGTTGTTATTTTGGAAATGACATGAAAAAATAAATAAGATTGTTATTTGTTAACATGTTTATATACACCAATCTGCGTATACTTCAGTAATTTTATACATCTCTGTATTTATATTTTCTCTAAGACAAATTAATTAGGAATAGAAAAAAATATTTTGTTGGAAGTAGTAAAAAAATAAAAAAATGTACAAAACATATGGATGATATATTATAAATTTTAAATTAAAATATAATAATTTTGAAATGATCTTGAAAACTTTTATAAAATTGGTTTAATTTTTATTTATTAATAAAAATTAAGCAAATTAATTTATTAGTGTTAAACTAATGAGTTAAATTGTAGAGGCAGGTAAAAAATAATACGAACGCAATCTTATTGTAAACCTAAAAGTTAGCATAATATATGCCGTAATCTACATTCTATTTGTGGCCATTTTTTACTTTAGCTTTTTCATCACTTCCATAAGCAACAAGCAAATTTACAAGATTTATATTTAGAGAGTTATGTAGATCATAATTCCAATACAAATTTTTTTAAATATATTAGAAATTATAATGCGGGTCTTTCTTTTGCTTCATTTACAGCTAATGTGGTTCAACCTAGGAATCATGGGTGTACCTGTTTTAGAATGTGATCAAGTTTTTTATTGTTTAGGTAATCTTAGGTCAGATCAAGATATTCCCTCGACATATTGTCAACTGTATATATATGAACCACTTGCAGCAGTAAATTTTAGAAAGCAACAATGTGGCAATACTCTTTGCTCATGTGATTAAATATTTCATTTGCAAACTGTAGTTAGTTTAGTGAACCAATATGCTTTTGCATTTAAAAACATGGCTGAAGTAGATGAATAAACTCATTGAACAGCTATAGAAGGTTGATTAGCCTCAGTTGTAAAAATGTCTTTACTTGAAGGGCAAAATAAACATTGTTATAACCTGCCTTCACATAATGAAGTTGTATTCGTAGGTGAAGATGGTTCTCCACCTGTTTCCAGGGAAGCTGTTATAAAAAACATATATAAAAGGTCATCCTCTAAAAATTATATTAAATATGTCAACCATCTTAGATTCTATGGTTTATCCACTTTTTTTTCCAAGAGGTGACGGTGGTTTGTATAATCAATCGGTGCACAACCCTGAACATGCAACACTGATTAGAAATCATGTTACACTATCTCAGTTTTACAATAATAGACATTCAGTAAGACAAAACTTCTGTGCTGTTGATGCATGTGTCAAAATTGAAGGCAGCATCTTGCTTTCATCAGAAATACCAAAACACACTAAGAAGCGAGAAGTATGATGCCTTGCATGAACATGTAAACAATCTTGGAAGAGATCATGTTATACCAGGGTGTGTTGAATAGAAATCTTATGGAGTTTAAAGAGGTGAATTAGTAAAAAAAAAGTAAACATCCTATGTTATTGTTAAAATTACTAATTTAACATAACACATTGAACACTTTCAAATATAATAAAATAACACATAACTTTAAATACTATAAATGTATGCTAGTCATGTGTATATATAAAATGTATACTAATATATGATATAAAATATAATAATAAAAAAATAATATTTATTAAAAAATCTCACTTCATCAAAAATAAAAAATATATCTCACTTCATCAAAATCAGAAATAAATTCATTAAGAACCCTCATGCATTCAATGCCTCCTTGATTAAAACTTTCTTCAGTGTAAAAGTTTGAGAAATTTGGTATGGATGCAAAAATGACACCTACATTGCTATAAGATCGACTATACAATTCCTAAAACAAAATTTAAAGTAATAA
>NC_088927.1:30940000-31117500 GCF_038396675.1 Hydra vulgaris
GGTTAAGACAAAAGAAATGAGTAAAACATAAAACGCATTAGTATTAACTATTTTCTGTATTTGTGTAATATTTCAGTTCAGACCAACATATTACACAAGCACATAAAATAGTTTTTACTTAGGTGTGTTTTATGCTTTATAGCAAATTTAAAAATCAAATACTTCCATAATAGTCATAAAAACAACAATATTTTTATAGCATAACTTAATTGTGGGTGGGTGGGGGACATTTTTTAGCTATATTCAATATTACTATGAAATTTTAATATTAACTATCAATTTCTCAGGTTTTAAAACTATGGCCAATTAAAACTGTGACAAAAGTTAAAAAAATCATAACTCTAATTAATATATATATATATATATATATATATATATATATATATATATATATATATATATATATATATATATATATATATATATATATATATATACACACAATATGCAAAATATATATATATAGATATATATATATATATATATATATATATATATATATATATATATATATATGTATATATATATATATATATATATATATATATATATATATATATATATATATATATATATATATATATATATATATATATATACACACACAATATGCAAAAAAAATAATCGAACACTTTAAAAAAAAAAACTTAATTTTAAAGATTGCATGAAAAAAATGAGTTGTTTGTTACAATATTAAAAAATTTTTTAAATAACTTATCAAGTATTGTTTTAAGAATTTATTTGTCTATATATATATATAAAAGAATTTAGAAAGTAGCAATTTATTTGTCTAAATAGAATTGAGAAAGTAGAAAAGCAATTAGTTCTCAATATTAAGAATTAATCGCTTTTCAAACCTATTGAATTTTACACAATTGATCTAATGATGCATAAATTGACTGCAAAAAAAATAATCATACAGTTCAAAAATAATGACAAATTGATCAAATTAAATGGAAATTAGTATTGAGTGGAACCTCCATTGGCCTTGATGGCCTCAACTAGACAACTTGGTATTGAGTTGACCAAAACTTGGATCTCCTCAGTTGTTATATTATCCCATGCGCTCATTATAGCTTCTTTCAGGTTGTCATTGTTTCTAAATGCTTGGTCGCCAATCTTTGAACCACAAATTTTCTATTGGATTCAAGTCTGGGCTTTGAGATGGCCATTCCAAAACATTGATGTTATTTGTGCAAAGTATACTTTACTTTCTTAGCAGTATATTTTGGATCATCACCCTGCTGGAGTTTGAAATCGTTTCCCATTCTCAATTTTTTAGTAGCTGGTTGCAAGTTGTTATTTTTCTTCACATTACTGACTATATTTCAATCAATTGCACTGTTGGCCTTGCATTTTCTACCAGCTACACTAGCAATGATTCCAATCATATTATGCTTCTTAACAATTGAGGACACAGTCATAAAAGGAATTCCTGTTTCTTTTTCAATCTGACGATAGGATTTTCCTTGATTTAAAATCAACTACAAGGCTTTGTTGTTGATTTGAAAAATCAAGAAAAAAACGAACTTGATGTATTTGATGGTACACTATATTCTATTTTATTTCTAGGACGAAAGTTTATTCAAAAATTACTATTTTCAATTTTACTTACTAGTTTGATTGATCAATTTGCTCGATTTTTACGCTAAATAAAGACTTATTTTGTTACTGTACGACTATATTTTTCGCAGTCAATTTTATGCATCGTTAGATCAAAAGTGTAAAATTTAGTAGGTTTGAAAAGCAATTAAATCACCAATACACAAATAAATTCTTAAAATAATACTTGATATAAGATATCTAAAAGAAAAAGTTTAATATTTTAACGGAAAACTAATTTTTTTGATGCAACCTCTAAAGTTATGATTTTTTTTTTTTGCATACTGTGTGTATGTATATATATATATATATATATATATATATATATATATATATATATATATATATATATATATATATATATATATATATATATATTTAAATATTCTTCTTACCAAGCAGCATTTCTTATATTTTGATGATAATTAATTTCAGCTTGCCTAGTTCTAATCATTTTAATAAATGATCAATTATTTTTAAGTTGATAGTATTTCTTCTAATAACTATTTAAGCCTAATATCAGGTTACAGATGTAACCCAGGTCACAGATGTAACACTGGTTACAGATGTCCTAATGGCTAAAGAGTTTACTAATTATTACTTGTTAAGTAAAATTGTCACCAGATATGAATATAATAGGGAGGTTATAATGGACCTAACTGCCACAAAGTTTAGTTTTGTATGCCTAAACTTAGAGATATATGTCTTTTGCATACCCTTATAATTAATATTTTTAATTAGATATATTGTAACATTCTACTAGCTAAAAACAAAAAGATGTTCTGCATAATACTCTGAATATTCTGCATATTAAATACTATATATTCTGCATATAAAATGCAACAAATTAGTATAACTTTTGTAAACAATGTACAAAAGGGATAGTATGCAATAAATTTCTTAATAATTAAAATAATAGTAATAAGGCTTATTAAAAGCCTATTATTATTAAAAGCTACTAGTTTGTATTTATAAATAGAAATATTTATTTTACTTATGTATGTGTGTGTATATATATATATATATATATATATATATATATATATATATATATATATATATATATATATATATAAACACACACACACATATATATATATATACATATATACATACATATATACTTACATATATATATATAAATATACATATATATATATATATATATATATATATATATATATATATATATATATATAATATATATATATATATATATATATATATATAGGCGTGTGTGTGTGTGATTTGTTCTTCAGGTCTTAGTGACTAAAATGCAATAATATAAAAACTTTTTATCATGTTGTTTTTTTGGTACATATTTTACCCTTAATTAAATTCTATCTATTCTTTCTCAATATTTTAATGCAGGGTATAAAAGGGTATGCAAAAGACATATATCTCTAAGTTTAGACATACAAAACTAAACTTTGTGGCAGTTAGGTCCATTATAACCTCCCTATTATATTCATATCTTGTGACAATTTTACTTTACAAGTAATAATTAGTAAACTCTTTAGCCATTAGGACATCTGTAACCAGTGTTACATCTGTGACCTGGGTTACATTTGTAACCTGGGTTAAATTTGTAACCTGAATTACATCTGTAACATGAGTTACTTTTTTAACCTGGGTTACATTTATAACCTGGGTTACATCTGGGTGACATATAAAAATAAGCAAGTTATCATTGCTTTATACTTTGATGATTGCAAAATGACTTTGGCCCATCACAATTATATGTTAAATAACTTTCTGAGAGTTTCTGGATTTTCTTAAAGCTTCAACCAACAACATATTTGTAAATCTGCTTGTTTTTGCACTGCTAACCACCTTCAATATATATTAGTTACCAATTAGTTACCAAGGCTTTGTCATTCATAATCTTTGATGACTCAAAATCTTCTTTATCTTGGTCATGGATACAACCTATTAGAATTTGGAAGATCTGTTACTTTTTAATGTCGAATGCTGTACTTGTAAAAAATAGTGCTTGTTTCAAACACAAATAAACCAGCATTAAAAAAAGATCACGTTTACAGAAAATTTTTTATTTAAATTTACTTTATTACATTCAAAATGAAATTTAATTGTTGCAAGATTTAGTGCTTTACTTTCTCAAGTCACTAAGATCAAGTCCCAAGTCAAGTCTCAAGTCATTCAGTGACATGTCAAGTCAAGTCATATAATGATCAAAGATTCCTGACAGTGCAGTGGCTAGAGTTCGAAAGCCACTTCCAAAACCTGTCATAAGGACCATGAAGTTCTTAAAAATGCCTCCTACATCGGAGAGCATGGGGGAGTCTAGCCATGGCTCTGGGAGCTACCTTCAAGCAGTCAAATTGCAATTATAAAATACAGCATGAGCATAATAATAATTATAAGTTTATACTTTATTATAATAAAGTAATACTTTTAAGCTGTAAAAGTAAAATAAATCTTCCGTAGTATAGTAGTTAAAGAGTCATCATATAAAATACAGTACAATTACACTTCTTAAGCTGTTAAGCATATATACTAAAGCTGTCAATCTTTCATTAATTTTTAACAAAAATTACTAATACTGATTTTCATAAAAATTATTATAGTAATTTATCTGTGCTACATTTTAAAAACACAAACTGACAGTGTCAGAATTTAAACTTGCGCTTAGGGCTCATAATCAGGCCACCCTAACTGAATATCCTTTTAACAAGAGCACTGCTTGCAGGTATCACAAAAGCATATTTGGCAGCACTTTTGAGAATTGGTAACTTTTGCCCATGCATTTTCCAAAATTGGAGACAGTCTATATCAAGGGTGTTAAAATTAGATGCAAACACTAAATTGATCAGTTCCTCATAGCAATAAAACTGAGTATCAAAACTTTTAACAGGTAATAGTAATGTAGCTCCAGTCTGACTGACAGGTGTAGTTCTACAACATGAGTACAAAGATGAATTAACCCTTGACTTCATAGGGGAAGGTTTTCTGGTAAGACTTTTCCATCCATGGCAACAAAGGTATGGTTAAACTGCTTGTTGCAGAACTGACGAACTTTGGAAAGAATATTTGTCTTTAAGTTGTCTGCTTGGCCTGGACTGACATGACATAGCTTTTCAGTCCAAAAGAAGCAAAATCATCTATTGATGGGATAAGGTCAACATTCGTAAATTTTTTTTCTTCTTTAAATTTACCTCCCCAAGGCCGAGAAGGTCACTACAGATGAGGAGGCTATTTAATTGTAGTTACAACCCTCTCTCAACGCAACAACTCCAAAACACAAACCTTGATGAACAAATCTTTTTTAAAGACTATTTTGCAGTGCCTGTTTAATACCGGACAGATAAGTTGTATTAAATTGTTCTAAGTAAATATATAGCCCGTCAATAGAAGGAACTACTGATGAAACTGTAACATTTTTTTCACCTTGAGTCATACCAGCGGCTTTGAGAAATAGTTGCAATAAATCAACAACTTCTCAACTTCAAGTTGCACATATTCTCTTTCGTTTAGTATTAGATAGTGGTAACTTAATTCATCAAGTAGGTTTTTCAAATGCTTTTTATATGACGGAATATGGTACTGCAAATTATTGCGTTTACTCGAGGAATACCCTGGAGCCAAACATTTTATGAAAAGCCTCTTAAAATGTTGTACTAGTATAAAGCAAAGTGCATATTTTGGATGCTTTAGCTTGAGCAAAGTAAATTTTTGTCTCTTTGAGACCATCAATAACAGCTAATTGTAGGGTGTGAGCAAAACAACTTAGTCTGGTAACCTATTGTCTTGGGGTAAAGCTGATTGATATTTTGAATTATTTCATCCAGTGTCGTGATGTCTTCACACATGTCTTGAATTTCTACGTCATCGTGAAGTTCCTCTGCAAGTCTATCACAACCACCTCGGGTTCTTCTGGAAAATATGTAGTGAATGCTTTGCGCATGTTTGAGGCATTGTTTGTCACAATATACACAACTTTGTCAAGTCTTGTGTTCTGCTAAGTTATCCCAAGTATGAGCACCTCTAAAAACCTATTGCATGCCAACAGTTGTGTGTGACAGTATTAGATATGCATGTAACGCGCTTTACACCAAGGTAACCCCTCATTTTTCTATCTGACTAAATATCAAGTGTTAGGGAAATGCTTGCAGCATGAAATAAATTTCAGTTAAGTTTTCCTTTGCATTTGTGTACATTTCCTCTAAATAGATTTTTATGGCAGAACAGCTAATGGTTGAGCACTGAGGATCAAGAACACTATTGTATAGCATAAAATGTTCCCTTTCTACAATAGACATGGGTAGTGATGCACAAACTACAAGATGCTTCACAATCGCTGCCAAAATTCTTTGTTGCTTGGCGTGGGTGCAGCTATATGTTGTAGTAGAACTCTCTCCCAAAGCAACTACAAATAATAAATGCAATGTCATTCTCATTTTTTATTGTATAAAGTAATAACCCATGATCTTTAATGCTAAGCTTCATAAGCTAAGCTCAAAGCTTTATTCAAAAGCTTAGGGTTAAGAGGTCAGATGTAGTAAAACACTAGGATATATTATTGTACAAGCTAATAAGAACTATAAGAACTGTTATAGGATGTCATACTAGACTACTAGTCTACTAGAGGTAAAGAATTACCGTGTAGAGCAAGCAAACCTGCTGGTATATTTATATATTTTATATATCTAATAAAAAAAAATTATTATAAGTAAATAACCTCACCTGCTCAAAAGTCTGAAATCTTAGATTGGTCAGCTGTAGCAGCTGCAGGTCTAGTCTGAATAAACTTTTGATATAATGGATATTTTCCTGTATGTGTTTTTAAATAGCAAATAAAGTTGCTAGTAGTTGCAATTCCATAGGTAATTAAGTCTTGACAAAATTTCCATCAAACTGATCTAGTTTTTCTTTTTTTTTCTTAAACTTTGTAAAACCAAAATAATTACATAGATGTCTGAATTTTTATCTTTTGACGATATTGCAAGCAGAGGAATTTATCAAGGTCTACATAACTATTTTGTTTAGTTTAATTTTCATTTATAAATTTTGATAGGTTCAATTTTCTATGGCTTCTTGTATCTCATTTAAGCCTGCAAAGCAGACACTGGCACAATGATTTATCTACAACAACTTCTCTTTTTAGTTTTTGTAACATTTTTTGAAAGGATCTTCCACTGATTTGATAATATTCAAATCTTTCTATCAGATTAAAATAACTAACTGTTAAGTGATTTTATATAAAACTTAAAAAAATAAACTAAAATTTTTGAACTTCCTTTTTTTAAAAAAATGTTTTAATCCAAATGCCACAAATGAAGAGGACAAGAGTTCATTTTTACATTAAAACCATAACCCACAAACTGTATTTTTTTGTTAGTGGATTATAATTTTAATTTAAAAATTACTCATTTAAAAACTAAACATTAAAATTAGTGAATATAATTGTTATAATTATCACTCTGTTCTTATGGTCAGTGCAAATTTAAAAGGATTTCATTGAATGAAGTTAATATTATATTTTACTATTATTTTTAGTATTTAAATTATTAACCTAATATAAAATAACTAAAAACTAACTTTACCCAAAAAATCATATAAAGTTGAATTATTTAATGGACAAAACGAGATTAAAAAAAATTAAACGAAATACCAATTTTTTGTATTTAAATCAAGATATTTTCCTACTAAGGTCAAATTCAATACCACATATGCAATACATGTAATCAATACCAAAGCAACTTTAATCATAAAAGAAAGTTGAATAAGAGTTGAAACAGTGAAAACAACCAAAACACCAGTAAATGTGAAGTACTGAAAGATTAATTTTTTTCAACTCTGAATTTTAGATTTCATAACTTAATATTAATAACATATAAAAAGCATAATCAGGGTTCATGGCAGTTTTAGAAATCCATTTTCCCTGAGTTTTCCCTGAGTATTCCCTGATTTTTACCCAATTTCAAGTACTTTTTCGCTGAGTTTGGATGGTAAAAATTATATAATTTTTCTTGTTAATGTTAAAGGATATAATACTTTCGCAACTGAATCCATGTTCTCCTAATATTTATTTTAGAATTTTTTAAGGAGTTAAATACTTCTTCTTAATTAATTGATAGCAAGCTGTTAAAGGAAGGTTTTTAAGTATAAAAAAGTAGTTTAATAAGGAAAAAAAATATAAAAAATATATTTTCAAAAATAACAATTTTTATCTATCATATAATCTTATATAAAACTAAAAAATATTCCTTGAGTTTTCCCTGATTTTAAAGATTTTCAAAAAAAGTTCCCTGAATTTTCCAGGTATTTCCTGATTTTTTTAGAATTTAAAAACTTTTTCCTGGTTTTCCAGGTTTTCCCTGAGTGCCATGAACCCTGAAAATATTTACCACAGGATAAAAAAAATGTTTACCACAGGATATTTAAATGATTGGGGATCTAACTTGAGCAACATCTGTAAAACGAATTAAAAATAAAGTAAATTAATACAACAAAAATATAATTTAATAACTTTAAAAATAGTTCTCATAAATTTTTATTTCAAATAAAACAAATGAAAAATAACTATAAAGATAAAAAACAAATATTTAAGAACTTTTTATTGTATTTAATAAATATGAATGTTTCTGTTCCTTTACAATAAACATGTTTCTGTCTTTAACATCAAAGTTTTACTCAACATATAAGTTTTACTCAACATATAAAAATACCTTTATAAGATTTAAAGTTAAATTCTTCTTTCATTATTCATACATTATAACAAAAATACACAAATTACAAATTAAAAATACAACAAACACCATGAATATACTGTAGACATCACTACACAACTGAACATTCTACAGTCAACACTACAAAACGAAATATACTGATACCACTGCATGACTGGATATACTGAAGACACCATTATGAAACTGGATACATTAGAAAGACTTTAACTGAACATACTGCAGAGACTTACATTGAATATATTGTAGAGGCATGATTTTTCATATCATGATTTTAGAAAATTTTTTTTTAGGAAAAGCAAACTTTGTTCTTGCTTACATCATCAAAAACCACTGATATTAGCACACAAACGATGCATAAAAATGAAATAGCGTCCACAATTCTTGCATATGGAATCGATAACTTTAATGACTTTAGCACAAGTGATAAGGATTTCTAAAATGAAAGTATTTTTTTGAAAAAAAAAAAAAGAAAACTTGAAAATTATAAATAGAACTTTATTTCAAAATTTGAAAAAACCTTCTTCCTATGAGAATCAATCATAAAAAATGCCAAAACACATAAAAATAATAAATTCATTCCAAAAGTAATAAAATTTGCCAAGTACCTGAAAAACAATAATTAATATTTGTAACTATTAAAAGAATATTGATAGATATATAAAAAAAATTTCTAAAGTACATCTATTTAATCTTGAGTCTCAATTTTAAATATAAAAACACATAAGTGTTGTAAGAAAACAAGACATCTCTCTCTTGTGGAAAAACTCAAGAATTAAAAAATGTCCACTAGTAATGAGTTATTTATATATCTTACATTGCCTTGGTTACATTGCACATTGCCTTGGTTTCAAAGTTACAAAAAAAACTGTTGAAAAGATTGAAAAAATAATTTAAAGTTTTTAATTGTATTGCCTCATTAATGCAGTAGTGACTTGTGAATATTAAAGAGTTCAAATTAGGTAGCACACAGAAATACATTTAACATTTTATGTCCACTCTTAAATGAGTAAATGAGAATTAAAAAATCATACAAAAATATTATAACAATTAGAGATAACCTGAACACTTCTTTTTGTCTATTCAAGTTATTTCTCATAAAAGTTTTTTTAAAATATTTTTATGCACTCCCAGCATTAGTTCTGTAAAACAGTTCAAAACAGTTCAATACTGCAAAACAGTTCAAAAATTTTATAGTAAATTTATTTTTGAAAAGACATGTGCATATCATTTTTATTTTAGTAAAATATATTTTTTTAAAACAAACTAACACACTTTTGCCCTATTTTTGTCTTGATTATGTCCTGTAACTTTTACATATAAAACAAATGTTAAGAATTTAAAACAGTTTAAACAATGGCTATAATAAACTACAATAGTCAAGTGATGTTCAATTAAATAAACAAAAAAGCAAAGAAAAAATAGAATATTTAAACATACAGACAATGAAAAATTTAATATATAATGCTAGACTAGGTGCAACTTATTTTTTCAAAACAACTAATTTTTTAATTTTTGCTAACTAACTGTAATAACAACTTATATTTTAATTTTTGCTGTAAAAAAGCTCTTTACAGCAAAAATTAAAAAATTAATTTAACAATAATTAGTTTTAATTATTTTTAACCGTAAAAAAGTATATCTTAGCTAAATGCAAACGTATATATTAGCCATTCAAATTGGTAATCAGGGTCGACGACACAGATTACCAATTAGAATGGCACTCAAAGTGAAGGGGCACAATCATCAATTTCTAAAAAAATCCTGTCTATGTATGGAAAATTCTGTCTTGAAAAGTCTATGTTTAGAAATTTCTTAGATAAAAAAAAAAAAAAAAAAAATAATTCTTAATAAAAATAATCCTTTATAAAAAAAAGTGGGGGGCCAAGGGAGCCCTAGTGGTATCAGCCCTGGTAATATTTGTTTAGCACCGTGTTAAAAAATTCACTTAAAAATACTATTAGTATAAACAATTACAACTTTTGTAGCTTTTCTCTTAAACTGAATTTTAATAATATAAAATCATGATTAAGTGTAGAAATTTTTTTTTATCCATTTTTTGAAATTGTGTGAAGGGAGAAATTAATATTTGAAAGCATTATTAAAAAATACAACAAAAGTGTAAACCTTGATCACTTGAACTAATATTAGGTTTAAATCTAAATTGTTCATTAAGTTTGAAACTTCTCAGAGCTTAATTACTGAGTAAAGAGATCTGACCATAACTTAACAACCATATCAACTTATCATTCACTCATTAATTGAAACTTGATAATAATGAACATTTCAAAAACAATCATGTCTACAAATAAAAAAAATTGTCTTGATACATACTAGACAGGAGGAGAGAGAGATTCTTAAAAATGCCATAAAATGTCACATAGGGGAGATAGAGTTTTAAAAAAAAAACGAAGAATTTCACATATTATTAAAATGGCCTTTAATACTCATTATAAATGTTCAAATAAGTTGATCTCAACAAAAAAGAATCTTTTTGAATTCTTTTTGAATTCACTGTATTTTTAATGTAACACTTAAATCAAACATTTGTTTGAGTCGATTGAAACAATTGTAAGAAAATGGGTTGAAAATTTCATGCGCATAATGTTTTCTCTTTCAAATCATTAAAGGTATATATAACATTGGTGGATTTGGGAAACTACTGACTAAAAAAATATTAAATTAAATGTTTACTAACTTCACTAATTGATTTTGATTCTTTCGAACTAAATTAAATATATATTTTAGATTTAGTATTACAATGCCTAGTAAAGTTTGGTATTGAAAAAACTACACTTTTTATTTCATTTACAATATTTTGATAATATTTAGTGAAACTAAAATTAATATAATGGAGAAGTATTAATAGTGTTTCTCATTTAACAGTTTGTTTGAAATTATTTTGTTTGTTTGAGTCATTGTATTATTATAAAAATTATTAAACCATAGATAAAGTTTTCATAACATTTTTAATAATAATTTTAAATATTTATAGCTCTAAAATTATATTTTTTATAACCTGATTTAAAAAAAAAATTTTATTACATTATAAAAATTGCTACAGCAAAATATTAACAACTTTAAAAAGTTATAAATTTGTCTATTAATAATATCTTACAGTGTAAAAAATAAGTATAGCTGTTTGAAAAGTTCAGAAATGTATAACTGATGTTGAATTATTGTTTAGAAAATTAAAAAAAAATAATAGTAAAATTAATATATATATATTTTTTACATTATTCACCTCCCCAAGGCCTGAGGGGGGCCACTACAGTCGAGGAGGCTACTCATTTTTTTTTGTATTTTTTCCGTTTTTTTTTTTAGTTGTTATTCGTGGTGCATCCCTCTCTCAACTCTTCAACTCCGAAATACGAACCTTGCCGAGCAAGGCCGCTGCACGGAGAAACTAAGTTGATATATATATATATATATATATATATATATATATATATATATATATATATATATATATATATATATATATATATATATATATATATATATATATATATATAATTTTATATTGTTTGAATAACATATATATATGTTGTTCAAACAATATAAAATGACTGAAACTTTTCTAGTAGGTATTGTTAAATATTATTATATTAGAAGAAAATAAATTTCTTTTCTTATATTATTTCTTTTCTTGAAATTAACCACACAAATGTTGATGCTGTTCTACAGGCTGCAAAATTGTTGTTCTTTATTGTACTACAAGTTGCACGTTGCTGTACTTCATTGTCATCATGTGTGAAAACCTTTTTCACACATGAAAATAATTTTTGAGCATTGCAATTACTCTCTCTGCTGGGTCAATTGTGCACAGAAAGTTTTGAACAAAAATTTTCTGAAAGATTTTTTTTTTTCATAGATTTAGTGATTACAGGAGCCATGTTAAATTATTAAATTCTAGAAGCTTCAAAAGCATCCAAGCTATTGGTGAAACAAAGGAAGCCAAAGTACTGTTCTTGGCTCTGATTGAATTTCTTGGTTACCCATGAATTTCTAAAGCTTTTAAGCAAAGGCGGATTTTTTCTTTAGCGATTTTCAGAAGAAAAGAGTGTAGTGGTATCACTTCTCCAGTATCAGGTCTTCTAATGGCAGTGAAATCTTATTCACTTTTCGTCCCTTAAAAACTGTGAGATCTTTAAGCAGATTCATGTCATTGATTGGTGCATTGGCATCATTTGTTCAGGTAAGCCAGTTGTTTTCAAAATTCATAAAAGCAGACAAATCTCTCAAGGTCTGTTGAGTGGTTAAACTGATGTTTGAACAAAATCACCTTTCCACTATGCAGAAAATATGGCTATCTAGTGGGCTTTGTAAAAAGCACTAGATTTGTAAAAAAGAAATCTATCTAGTGACATTTCTTCAGCAAAATTGCTGCCAATTTGTAAAGCTAAAGGTAATAACTTCTATGTTGCTAAGCCTTATTTTAGAGTAGATCCAGGACATATTTGCACACATGTTCTCCCAATTACATTTTTTTAATTTGATTTTTAATCCAGTAAGAAGTCAATATCTTCCTTCTTTGAGGCAGCAGATCAACTACAATCACTTTGAATTGTTTAAATGGCATCACCAGCAGAGAAGACTTTTTAAAATCTTAATTCTATTTTAACCATCTTCTCTTTGAATTCTTCTTTTTTGGCTATTTGATTTGGAGATTAAAAATAATATTTGTCTAATATTAAAAATAATAATTCACGTTTGAATGTGAATTTGATTTGGAGATTCACTTTTGAAATATTTTTTCAGGGAGGTCCACTCATTGTAGAAAAACACAGCATGACTTTGTCATGAGCTTTTTGTCTTTTCATAAGTTTCATTGGAATCTAATCACAGATGACTTTAATTTAAATTAATTCGTTTAATTTTATAAAGTTTTTTTTTTCAGAGTATCACAATTTTTTTCATTCTCATTTAATTTCAATAACTACTAGATATATCTATATATCTATAGATAATCATCGTCCGACTAAAAAAAATGTTAATCATCACTAGTTTATGTCAGAGTAGTATCACAATTTTTTTCCATGGCTGAAAATTTAAACTTAAAACTTAAAAAAATGGGTAGAATTTTATTTTTAATCTTTACATAAATGTAAAAAAATATAAAAAATCTTTTATATAAATATAATTGCTGACTGATTACCTTCGAGTTCACAAAAAAAATTTAATGAAATAAGACACTTTTAAATAAAAATAACACAGGTTTGAATAAAACTAAATCACAAAAACAAAACAAATATTTGAAATTGAAAAAAAATTAGCTTATTTACTTACTAGTAAAAATCTTTAAAAAAAAAATTAGATAAAAAACTAATTGTGATATCGAAAAACCAGTATGCATGATTAAAGAAATAATTGATTTTTTATATATATATTAGGGTGTTTTATATTTTATCAATTTTTGAAATCGAACTCCCCAATCAATTTATAAATTGACCATTTATATTAAAATAAGTTTGAGTAAAAAAAAAGAAAATTATTATTTTTAGGATCCCTGCCAGTTCGATTTTGGGCCAAAAATGTTGGGTGTTTTAAACGCCTGGCGGGGACCTTAAAATTTATTCTATAAAATTTTTTATTCTTTTAAATATATATGTTAAATTGAATATTAATTGGATAAAATTATATGTTGAATTGAATATTACTCAAATTAAAAGTGCATTTTGAAAAAATTGAGAAATTAGTCTACAAAATCTTCTGAAATTGATAAAAAACCCACAATTTTCATTACAAAAACCTACTTTGTAACTTGTTGGCATATAAAAAATGTATTTGATTTCCTAATAAACTAATTTCAGCTACAGATAAAACAATAACCTGGATAGTTTTTGTAATAGTGTCAAATGAGGTTTATATAGGTCTTAAAAAAATGTTCTTTTATCCTTGGAGGTAGCCTGACCCTTAAGCTAACCTTAATAGCCTAATAATAATAGTTTATTTTAGTTCTTTTTAAAATAAAAAGACTTAATGAACTTACTGCAACATGGTTATAAGCAGGGTTGCATGGTTTTAACCAAATGGTTTAAACCATTGGTTTAAACCATTGGTTTAAACCATGGTTTAAACCAATTTAAAAAATATTGGTTTAAACCAAATTAATGTTTTTTTAAAAAGACTTGAACTTACAACAGAAAACTAAAACAGGGTTATGTTAACAAATACAACTAATCTTCAATATAGATATTTTTTTTAAATCCATGATTTTTGTTTCTGTTTTTTCATAGAATAGAGTCCTCAGTGTTCTTATAGAACAGAGCAGTAACAAATTAGTAATAACACTTATTTATCTGTTTTCTTCTACAGGCTTTTTCTCCTTCATTAGGTTCATCAAGAAGCATTGCTTCCTGATGAACTTATTTCATCAGGAAGTTTTCTAAACGATATACATATATATTTACATATATATATATATATATATAATATATATATATATATATATATATATATATATATATATATATATATATATATATATATATATATATATATATATATATATATATATACATATATATATATCTTGATGTCAATTTTAGAAAGGTTACCACCCTGAATAACAGTGGATTAACTCCTATTATATATATATATATATATATATATATATATATATATATATATATATATATATATATATATATATATATATATATATATATATATATATATATATATATATATATATATATATATATATATATAAGGAGGTAATCCACTGTTATTCAGGGTGGTAACCTTTTTACAATTGACATCAAGAGGTAATCCACTGTTATTCGACGTTTTAGTCCTCTCATATGTTTATAAAAAATATATTCAAAGAATTAGCATGGTGTTTGACTATGAATGCTTAGAAGTACAAATGATCCAACAATTCCTAGAGCATCTGCTAAGTTACCAAAAATATGCATAAATGGTGTAGCAAAATATCATATATTATTACTGACCTTTTAAAGCGACTTAAATTTCCTGAAGATAAAAAGGTAAATGTCTCAATTGCAACATGAAATAAACCAACAACAATATTCACATATGCACATGCAACATCAATTCAGCAAAATCAATCAAAACCAAAAGAAACTGAGGTGATAATGATGGCAAAAATGACAAACGAGTTTAATAATAAAAAAGGAATTGAAAACAACATCATTATAAGTGGGGTAGCTGATTATACTACTTTAAACATATAAATTAATGAAGAAAATGATAAGAAAACCATTGAAACATTACTAAAAGAAATTAAACCAGATTTTTCAATAACAAATTCAAAAAGAATAATTCGAATAACTTAAAATAACAATAGACCAGAAAGACCACCTGACCTTATCTTAGTTGAATTGGAGAACAAAGAAACTCAAAATTTTTAAATTAAAAATTCCAAAAAATCAAATGGTAATACCAACTTCAAAAATATTTTTATCAAGAAAGACAAAACTGCAAACGAGAGATTGTTCGACAGTGAACTCAGAAAAGTTAGAAATACTAGAAACACAGCACTTGCTCATGAAGTTGAGGGAACAAACGGGAGGCAACGATACAATGTGCACAATGGAAAAAAATTTTAATTGGGATATACAGTCAGGTGAGCTAAAATGAATTGAAATTAAATCTGCATAATTTACGTATAAAAATTGAAAGGTCCTCTACATTAAATTTAAGTATACAAAATGTTCAATCTGCTATAAAAAAATCTGCTATCGTTCCTGATATAGTACATATTCATTCTCTAGATATTTTTATACTCACTGAAACTTGGATAAAATCAGACAACGCTGCTGCAATTCAAAAAGATATGGCCCCAGCAGGCTTTAAAACAAGTCAGTACTGTCAATCAGATCATCGTGGAGAAGGCGTTGCAAACCACTCTAGTTATTGTCTGCATGCCTGTCTTATGAACGTACATCTGCTAAAATAAATCTGTCAAATAATATCTACAATATTATTGCTATTTATCGATCAAATCCGATCATTCCAAGTAGTATTTTCTTTTTCGATTTATCTGATCTCCTAGAAAATCTTTAAGCATTATTTGGAGAAATACTTCTTTGTGGTACTTCTCCATTAAACTACAATCCAAGACTTGCTGAGATTCTAGAGACCTACAACATGATACAAAGAGTTTAATCTCCAACTCGCATATCATCTACTACCGGTATAGCCAACTTGCTTGATCTTGTAATAAATCGACATGACAAAATTTACTCAACAGATTTCAAGTAACTGATGAGGGTATTTCAGATCACTATATGATTCGGGTTGCACTTTATCATCAACCTTTAAATAGTAAAACTGTTTGGTTTTCAAAACGAAACTTTAGAAAACTAAACTTTTCATGCTTTATAAAAGAATTGCAAGTAATGCCATCTTGCTTGTCACCTGAAAACAATGTGGATGATTATGCTGAACAAATAAGAGCAAATATAACAACTGTTCGCGATCATTTAGCACCGGAAAATTCGGTGAATGTTTAATGCAACCTGGTAAACATGATGATAAATGGTTATCTTCAGATGCCCAGAATAAAAAAATCAGATATCTTAAATTGGAGCGTTGTTATAAAAAAACTGGAAACTTATCAAATAAAAAACAAATCGAATTGCATGTCGTAAGGCATCACCAGCAATTCATAAATCCAGATGTAATCATTATAAGGCAAAACTAAATTCAGCATATGGTAATCAGAAAGAAACTTGGAATATTGCCTAGAAATTACTACATTCAAACAGTTCTAAAACACAATACCAGAAGCAAAATGCAATATAAAAAGTCAATATTTCATATTGACTTTTTATATTGCAAAAAAAAACAAAGTATAAAAAATACTATCCAGGAAAGACTTGCAAGAAACCCAAAATCTATATTCATCTCAGAGTTATATCCCCCGGTAAATATTTTAACAAAATTTGGCACAGTCACACCTACAGATGTGTCAAAAACAATCAAAGCTCTCAAACCTAAGACATCGCCACTTGGAATTATTCCAACAAAGCTCACCTTGCTGACCACTCATTCAAATCTGGAATTTTCCCAGCCTCATATAAAGTTGCTCAAATAACACCAATTCCCAAAAAGTAAGGGCTAGCAGAATTTGACTTATCAAATCTACGCCCAATATCAAATCTTAATCCAAAATACTTGAAAAGCTTGCATTATCTCGTTTTCTTCCACGCGTAACTTCATCTATTAACTTCAATCTTTTACAATCTGGTTTTAGATCGAATCACTCACCCAAAACAGCACTATTAAAGATATGCAATGACATCCTCATAAACATTTATGATGCTTTGAACACTGTTCTCCTATCTCTAGACATATCTTCAGCATTTGATACAATTGATCACAGCCTGCTGATTTCCCGTATTAAAGATGAATTTGGTGTCACAGATATTGCACTAAAATGGCTGACATCATACTTGCATTCTCAAAATTCTTTTGTTTCTATTGGACCAACAAAATTTAGACTAATAGCAAGTACAATAGGAGTACCACAGGTTAGTGTATTAGGTCCATTTCTATTTTCCATGTTTGTTTCACCTATATATCGTATTACAGATAAACTCGGTACCAAACATCATCAATATGCTGATGATACCCAAATTTATACGTTCGTCAACCCAGGCATAGATAGCATTAATGAAGCCAACGTGTGTGTTAATGCAGTAACAAAGTGGTTTCTAGAAAATGGACTTCTGCGACGGCTGTTTCACTCAATATAAAAACGCGCGTGACGTCATGAGTTTATCAAAAAAAAAAGTATTTCCGCATAAAAAGTATAAAAATTCAAATTAATAGTAACTTTTTTATATAAAGGCTTTCATCTTGCAATTAAAAAAATATAAAAGATCTATCTTTCCTTGTTAAATAAATATTTACATTAATTGGTATAAAAATAAATATTGCCAAAATATTTTCAATAATTTAGAACCACTTTTCTAATTTTCGCATATTTTCCGGAAAACATGAGTTGGGCCAACTAAGATTTCATAACATAGCTTTGTGCTTGATATTTGAAATTTGGAACACTTAACTCTAAATGTACATTCTATCAGATTCCTGCGTTATCTTAGAGATTTTTTTCACAAAAAGACTGTTTTTAAAGCATTTATATTTTTTAATTGATCGTTTTTAAATGCAAAACGTAACTTTTTTGATGGATGACGTAAGTTAATGAAATTTCAACTTTTTATGCAAATGAAAATAAAAAAATTGTTTTACTTGCCTTCAGCTATGTTATGAATTACGTTTTCAAAAATGTCATGTTTTACAACTAATCTTGTTAGTTTTAGGCGTACATTTGTGCATAGTCATAAAAAGAAGAGTTTTACGTAGGGGAGAATTACACACGCTAACATTTTGAGCCCGTATAATTGACCCGCTTCAAAAATTCGCAAAATTATTCTCACGCTTAAAACTAAAATTTGTTTAAAAAATGTCTTCAAATGATTGTGAAGCTTCTTATGCAGAAAAAGAAGTGGAAAAGTTAAAGCTTTCACCAGGTTCTTTTTTAAATTTATTTATAAAATAAGTTGTTATCTTTTGTGAGTTTAGCAATGAATGAAACGAATGAAAAAACTTTTGAATCGAATTTAAAAAAAAAAAAATGAACTTGTCAGAACACAAACTTTTTCAAATGTGTAAATCTTCCTGTAATAAATTTGTTGCTTGTGAAACAAAGTCTTCCCTTTGTAAAGTTTTTTTTTAAAATGTGTAAGTCTCCCCTTAATGAAATTATTATTTGTGAGACAAATTTTCCATTTGTGAAGTTTCTTTAAGTGTGTAATTCTCCCCCTTTTTTGAATTAATTATTGTGAGAAGTATTTTTAAGTATATAAGTCTCCCTATAATTAAATTATTACATGTGAGAAAATATCTTCTATTTCTGAAATTCTTTATATGCGTAAGTCTCCCTAAAATGAAATTGTTACTTGTGAAACAAAGTCTTCTCTTTGTAAAGTATTTTTTAATGTGTAAGTCTCCCTTTTATGAAATTATTACTTGTGAGTCAAATTTTCCCTTTGTGAAGTTTCTTTAAGTGTGTCATTTCCCCCCTCATTAAATTATTAATTGTGAGAAGTTTTTTTTTAGTGTGTAAGTCTCCCCTTAATATTACATTGAATAGAAGTAGAAGTAGTAGAACAATTATTAGTAATAGTTATATCATTTGAAGATTCTTCATTATATCATTTGTTTCATTATATCAGTTATATCATTTGAAGATTCTAGGTTAGATTATTACTTATGAGGCACAATTTTCCCTATGTGAAGTTTCTTAAGTGTGTCATTCTCCCCCTCATTAAATTATTAATTGTGAGAAGTTTTTTTTAGTGTGTAAGTCTCCCCTTAATGAAATTATTACTTATGAGGCACAATTTTCCCTTTGTGAAGTTTCTTAAGTGTGTCATTCTCCCCCTCATTAAATTATTATTTGTGAGAAGTTTTTTTTAGTGTGTAAGTCTACCCTTAATAAAATTATTTTTTATGAGGCACAATTTTTCCTTTGTGAAGTTTTTTCAAATGCGTAATCCTCCCCTTCATTGAGTTATTTATTGTGAGAAGTTTTTTTAAGTGTGTAAGTCTCCCTATAGTTAAATTATAAATGTGAAATGATATCTTCTATTTTTGTAATTTTTTTAAATGCATAAGTCTCCCAATAAATTATAGTATAATGAAATTATTACTTGTGAAACGAAGTCTTCCATTTGTAAAGTTTTTTTTTTTTTAATATGTAAGTCTCCCCTTAATAAAATTATTATTTGTGAGAAACTTTTTTTCCTTTTTTCCCAATTTTCCTTTTGTAAAGTTTTTTGAAGTGTGTAAGTCTCCCCTTAAAAAAATTATTACCTAAAAATATTACGAAGGGAAGACTTTTTTTCACAAGTAACAATTACATTATTACTCCCTATAATGAAGTTGTTCCTAGTGAAACAAAGTCTTTCCTTTGTAAAGTTTTTTTTTTAAGTCTCCCCTTAATGAATGTTTTGTGTAAGTCTCCCCTTAATGAAATTATTATTTTTAAGACACAATTTTTCCTTTTTTTAAAGTGTGTAATTCTCCCCTTTATTGTATTATTTATTGTGAGAAGTTTTTTTAAGTGTGTAAGTCTCCCCTTAATGAAATTATTACTTGTGAGATGATATCTTCTATTTCTGAAGTTTTTTCAAATGTGTAAGTCTACCTTTAATGAAATTTTTACTTTTGAGACACAGTTTTCTCATTATGAGTAAGGAAAAAGTGTTCCCTAAAAGATTTTTTCAAAACGGTCTCATTATTTTCTATTGTTAGTTTTTTCCTATTTTGCTTCCCTTTTTTTTGTAAATTTGTTTTCAATTTTCAATTTCAAGTTTTTCAATTGGGGAAAGTCTTCCATTTGTAAACTATTACAAAATGTAAAAGTCTCCCTTTGTTGATATTATTTTGTTCACAAGCAAGTCTTTTTATTTCTATATTGTTCTAGTGTATCAGTGCGAATTTTGTTATGAATAATTATACAAAATAAACTTAAAAGTTTTTTTGAAATAGTAACTCTTTTCGTGATAATTTGATTTGGATAAGTTAGTTTTCTTCTAATATATTTTTTATCGTGTTTGGGAAAGTTTTGAATTTTAATTTAATTATAATTTATACATTTTATAGAGATTTCATTATTTTTTGAATTTGTGATATATCCTTATTTTGTGCTTCAATGTTTGTTTCTAAAATATTTTATAATATTTATTTTTTATATAGCATCTTTGTTCAATCCCTTAACTAGTTTATCTGATGGTCAGTTGTGCCTTATGAAAACTCCTAGGTGAAATATTTGTCAAATATCTTAAATACTGACTTTTAACTTTAATTTAACAAAAAAGTTTGATTTTTAGTTTTACATGCTCCACTTGTATGAGATCATTTTCAAGAAAAGATAGTTTAAAAAGGCATACACTGCTGATGCATAAGGCCATATTCGCTGACAACCAGTGCAGAGATAAAAGAACTCCTTGTTATTATAAAAACTGTAACCAAGTTTTTTTTCAAAAAATAAAATTGATTAAACACATAGAGGAGTATCATAAAGGCAAATTTTCTACAGAAACCTATGAGTTTTCCTCAGAATCCGAGTTCTTAACATGGAAAGAAAAAGAGGAGATTGATAATTATGTATTTTTCAGTAAACAAACTGGAAGTAAACAAAGCAGCAAAGAGACAAAAACAAGTTATTTTATTTGTCAAGTTGATGGTCATTCAAAACCACATCGCTCTGCAAAAGAACCTCCAAGAAAAACAAATAAAAGATACTTCAGAGGTAGTGTTAAATCAGATGCTTTCTGTCCTGCTAGAATGATTGTTAACATGAAGAAAAATGGAACCACAAATGTGTGTTACATAAAAACTCACAATCATACTATTTCTGTTACTAATACTATGTACCAGCCAATCCCAGATAATGTAAAAAATAACATTTCTGCTAAATTATCTATTGGCGTACCAGTAAATCAGGTCTATCATGATCTTAGAGAGAGTTTTGGAGAACGCGAAAATAGAGTGAATGGAGATAATATTGTTCTTACTAAATCCAATCTCCTTACAAAAAAGAACATTTCTGATATTAACCGAGTCATAAAAAAGGGATGTCAGCTTCACCCAGATGATAGCACTTCAACTTATTTACTTGTTCAAAAATTAATGTGTGAAGAGTTTAATAGCATTCTTGTATATAAACCACAAGGGCAACCTGCTATTATTGGGCCTAAATTATATGATGATATTGATATCAACAAGGATTTATTTGTTATTGCTATACAAACTAAGCAGCAACTGGCAATGTTTGAAAAGCATGGGGCAGAAATTGTTTGTATTGATTCTACACATAGCACTAGTATCAGTATGCCTTTCCACTGGTAACTTTGCTTGTCCGCGATGATTTTAAAAGGGGCTATCCAGTAGCTTTTTTTATTTCTAATCATTCTGATGAACAAACTATAACTCCATTTTTTGAGGAAATAAAGAAGCGATGTACTAATCCAGTCAAAGTTA
This sequence comes from Hydra vulgaris, assembly GCF_038396675.1. NCBI lineage: Eukaryota > Metazoa > Cnidaria > Hydrozoa > Anthoathecata > Hydridae > Hydra > Hydra vulgaris. The sequence continues at coordinate 30,962,332 of NC_088927.1, forward strand.
ATGCAGTTATGACAGATGATGATTGCTCTAGCTGGAATGCTTTTTCTAAAGTCTTTGGAGATACGCATCACTTGCTATGTAGATGGCATGTAAAACGCGCCTGGCGTAGTAAACTTCGTTTAGTTGGTACTGCTCATTTACAAGAAGAAATTTACCAGATTCTAGAAACAATGATAGATGAAAAAGATCCAATAGTTTTTACATCAATTATTAATGGTTTTGTCAAGACATATGAAAAGATATGTCCTAATTTTATAAATTACTTTGTAACATACTATGCTTCTCGACATGAAAAATGGGCTTCTTCTTTTCGGAACTTTCAGCATGCAGATACTGACACAAATATGTTGCTTGAATCATTCCATAACAAATTGAAAACAGTTTATATGGATAGACGACCCAATAAAAGGTTAGATAATCTGATCAAAGTGCTTTTGAAAATCGAGGAAGATGATTATTGGAGACACAAAAGAGACAACATTTATCTACGAACTCTATCTCTCCCTAAAAAGTTTAAAAAACGTCATGAAAAAGGAATGCTGATTTCAGATGACTGTGTTCTTAAATGTTCATCAAATGAGTACACTGTGAAAAGTCAATCAAAAGACATAATGTATAAAGTTGACATTTTGCAAGATACATGTAAAGAAAGTTCATGTTCACACTTATGTATAAATCCTGCCTGTATTGGCTTGTGTGAGCATTTATACCAGTGTAATTGCAGTGACAATTTTAACCTTTGTAAACATATTCACAAGCTCCAATCATTTCTTCTGAAAATTAAAAAAACAAACATAAAAGACCCATCATTAGCTGTTGTTTCAGAAGATGTTCAGATGATGAAAAAACCACAAGTATTTGATAATGAGGCAGAGCGGTTTAAAAAAAATGTTGATGAGTTATGTTCTTTAGTAAATAATCCCATGATAATAAGTCTTCAACTTCCATCTATAAACAGACAATTAGAAGATATGATTAGACAAGCCAAAGCCATTAAAGGCATAATCTCAATTGACATACCCATGAAGGCAACATTACAAACTCAACCCTTGAATTTTGCACCAAATAAGAAGTTAGATAAACAATGGCAGCCTAATAAGTTTAGAAAAACAAGAAAAGATAAGAGGAAAAGAAAAATAAGACCATACCATTATCCTGAACAACACCAAAAAAAGGAAATAGTTTTAAAAATGTTTCAGAAAAATGTTGATATAATACACAATGAAGAAATTACAATAATATGTGATGACATTAAAACTAGTGACTTTACTAGTACTCTTGTTAGGTAATTGCTCCTGCAAGGATGCTTTATGTCCATGTCCTATGATTCGTAGTTTATTTTATTCTATTTATTTTATATTTTCACTTTTAATTTTTTGACATATTTAATGAATATATTACTAAAATATAAATATTGAATGATATAATGGTAACATGATGCAAAATACCAAATGCATAAATTCTAACTTAAATGTAAAAAGTTGATAAATAGGATATGAAAATTAGCAATTTTTTTTAAAATATATATATAAAAAATAATTCATTTAAATACTTAATTATTTTTAGACATGTTCCTCACCAACTTTCTTTTATTTCTCTCTTGACACTTGAAAACATAATTTCTTCAGACTTATTGCAAAAATTCCAAAAAAATAATATTCAATTTCAAAAAGGCTGGCTTCAAGATGAAGTCATTGGAAGCTTCCTGCATTGTTAAGAAAAAAGGTTTTCATTTATGAAATATTGTGGGCCAACAGAAGCATTAGCATTAAGCTATTCACGAAGTATAAAGCTCTTATGGAAAGATGTTGACACTGAAAAAATAGATCAAGTCTTTATTCCCTTTAATCCATCTAATTCACATTGGATTTTAATACATCTGAAAGTGAAAACGGAAGAAATAACTGTTATTGATCCACTAGCTTCAAATATTTTGTTAAATAATATTTCACATAAGAAGTCAATTGCAGTTGCCAAAGAAATTTACAAGCGTAAATTCAACATATTAAACCCTAATGTTATTTCTACACAAAGTCATTGTTTACAAAATGATAGTTACAACTGTGGTGTTTATGTATGCTACTATGCATTACAGTTATGTGAAGGTAGAGTTTATAATGTTGCATATTTATGTGACATATCTAGCAGTTATTTGGGGATATATCAGTTTTATTTCGAAGGATTACATTCTTGTAAGGAAATCATTTATTCCCTAAATGTCCATCCTAAATTTATAACGGAAAATATTGTTTAATTCCTGGTGCAATCATGATAAATATTCAATGCAAAATTATACAGGTTTAGAAAGTTATAAAATATTTAAAAATGTATAAAAAGTCTATTAAGGATTTTATGTCTTAGTTTTCCTTCTAGGTAAGTTACATTTACTGTAGCTAACTAGCCTCTCACCTCCCCCATATGAAGCAGGTTGTACTGGATAACATGTTATCAAAAGCAGGTTGGCCTGACAATTATGTGTGTGTGTGTGTGTGTGTGTGTGTGTGTGTGTGTGTGTGTGTGTGTATATATATATATATTTATATATATAATTACCAGGCCGAATTTTATATATACTACATAAAGAATTATAAGGATAAAAAAAAAAGTATAAAAATAAGTAAACTTTTCATTATGTTCAATTTTTGTCAATAGCAAAAATATAAAATTTTTACTTTATAATAAAATTAGTAGAATAAATATGTTTTGTTGAATAAATATGTTTTATTTCATTCTCTAATATCTTTTTTTTTGTGTAAAAAATTAGAATGTTTAATTTTTATTTCATAACCATTAATTAGTCTAATTCATAAACGCAACAAAGTTAATTTTATTTTAGAAAAAAATCTTAATGGGCCATTTAATGAAGTTCAATTCCGTAAATACATTTATGACACTTTATGTGGTGGATGTTTGAAGAACCTCGAAAGTGGTTTTGAAAAGTTGTATGAAGTTTGCAGAGTAAGTAAATAATTTGTTACATTATGGAAATAAAATATTATTTTCTTTAATATATTAATTTATTTTTTTTCTTTCCCTAAACTGATAATCTAAACCTAAAATATATATCTATATATATCTAATATATCTATATATATCTATATATATAAATATATATATATATATATATATATATATATATATATATATATATATATATATATATATATATATATATATATATATATATATATATATATGTAATTGTCAGGCCAACCTGCTTTTGATAACATGTTATCCAGTACAACCTGTACTGGATAACATGTTATCAAAAGCAGGTTGGCCTGACAATTATATATATATATATATATCTATATATATCTATATATATATATATATACATACATACATACATATATATGTATATATATATATATACATACATATATATCTATATATATATATACATATATATATACATACATACATACATATACATATATATATACATACATACATACATACATACATACATACATACATACATATATATATACATATATATATATACATACATACATACATATATATATATATATATATATATATGTATGTTGGGGGGGATGCTGAAACGGATATAAGGGGGTTTAAGGCAGCCAGCATCGTCTCCCCCTGTTTGTAAACCGAAAGTTTATAGTAAAATTAAAAAAATAAATATCTATACTTAAATCTACAACTTTCATAAGAAAATTAAAAACCAAGCGCCTTAGGTTTGCCTGATGGTAAATGCATCTCTGACTATATAATATAGTCATTATATTTTTTTATAATGTAACCTTCTGTAAATGCACTAAGCCTTGGTTCTTGGAGTTACATTCAAATTTAGGTTTATCCATATTTTAAAATTTAGATATCTATGTTCTTATATGTATATAGTATGTCTACAGATATATTACTGAGGTATACTACAGAATAATTTTAGCTTTTTGTCATTATAGATTTGCCGTAATACGGACGTTAAAAAGAAAGATTGGGTGCAGTGTACAAAATGTCCACAGTGGTACCATAGCGAGTGTGCGAATATTTCTATCAAAGATGCTCATATTAGTGATTCCTTTCAATGCCAAAGATAAAGCATTTTTTAAACGGCTATTTTTATAGCCACAAATTTTCAAGTAATATTAAACGGCATAGTAACATTTTAGTAACTACCTAATAACAAGCCACTTCAATTTAAGTTGATCATTCAGGTTTGTGAGTAGCATGTCTTTGGAAAACTCCATTCAGGTGGTCATTATATTTTTTGAAAGAAGCTTAAGGTCTTTTTTGTTCGTTTCTCTAGCAACACCACCACTTCCTTATTATTTTACAATACTAAAATAAGTTCTCTATAGCAACGGCATCCATAAATGCCATGAAATTGCAATTACATTGCATTTATTTGCAAAAATACTTTGCGAACGTATTGATATTTTGAATGGAAAGTTCTTAGTAATAAAGTAATAAGGTTTTAAATGTAGTAGATGTAGTTTAGTTTCAAACTTTAGCAACGTAGATTTTTAATAGACCACTTATTAAAGAGATAAAAATCAAAAATTTGAAACAAAAAAGTTTGACTTAGCTTTTCAAAAAAATAAAAAAATTCCTTAAGGAGGTAAAATGCCGCGTAAGTTTTTTTTTTTTAGATATTTGCACTAATTTTAGCGACAAAACGTATTTATATCACAAAAATATACAGGTCCCTATTGGACTTATATATTTTTATGGGCAGGGTATGCCATGACACATGGCCCTAACCTACCGATGATAAAATATATTGACTTGTTTTTTTTTAATGATTTAAGTAAAACAGATGAAAGCACGTCACAGTTAATGCAGGAAACCAAACCGTGTATAAATGAGTTTTTATACACCTGGTCAATGTATTTATGCATTGATAAACTGATCAATGACTGATCATAAATATTAATAGCAATAAATGATGCACACTGTGCACCTCGGTTAGAAAGGAGGCATGTACTTAACTCTTCGGTAGTGATATGTGCAGGGTCCGTGGATAAGTTATAGGCTAGGGTTGTTCTGTGCGATCGACCCGATTTTTTACCAAATTCTTTATATTTAACGCAGATTTTAGCATAAAAGTTCAGCAAGATATTTCCTAATCAAGATATTTGCTAATAAAACGGACTTTTTTTTTTTGTCAAAAATTAACCCCTCCGCAAAAAAAATTTTATGGTACGGGCCTTTATATTAGTTTAACCGTCAAAGCACGTAGAGCCACGATCGTGGCTTTGAAAGTTTTCTTCAGAACTGACTTTTTCTGCAAAAATACCGCTGTTCAAAAATTAAAAATGGTACTTTTGAATATAGCACATTTTTTTCTATTTTTTGGTATATTGTTTGTGTATGTTGACTTATTTTAAAATAAAGTTAAAATTCAAAATAGTTGTTTTTTTTTTTTTTGTTTTTTTTAAGTTTAGTTCCTCCTTACGGCGCTCAAATTTTAGCACGCGCTCAAAATAATTTGTCTAAATTTTATCTCTTGTTTACATATATTACTTTAAGTAAAAAATCACGAATTTTAGATTTATTGCGGGACGCGTATACAGGTTATTTTATAAATCAATAGGTGTAATTCTCCCCTACACTCGATTCTAAAAAGAATAGTCTGAAAACGCAGGCCGTTTCTAACAGTTTTTATTGTTCAAGTTGAAAATCGGGTGGTCCGCAGGAATAAGGTGCAAAATAAACTTAATGATGGCCGAAAGTTCAGAAGATTTAATTCATATCGAGCACATTGTCGAGTTAAATCAAGATGAGCTTTGCAGTTATTGACCAGGATTTGTTACGTGATGTTGTTGAAAAACAACACGATTCGCATACACCACCAACAACATTTTTGTGTCAGTTTTGTAATAAAATATGTTTGAGCTCTAGGGGTCTCACTCGTCACTCTAATAGCAAACATTCAGATACTTTATTAGCTCATTCAGAAGTTTTAAAAGATACAGAAAAATTTAAAATACCAGAAGAAATACTTGATCTCAAAAATTTTGAAATATATTTAGAAAGAAGTGTTGCAAAGCTTTCATCGGATAACTGCTTTGAATCTGTACAAAATCTTTTTAAAAACTATGCGATTAATTTCGATATAGCTAACACAGCATACCAGTTCATTAAACCAGTTTTATCTTTATTTCGAGGAAATGCTGAAAATTTTTATCCAGATTTCTACAAATGTATCTTTGACAACATTGATTCTATTTTTATAGGATTAAATACACAGTGCTCTACATTACTTGGATTTGAAGTATGTAACCATGTATTGTCGCATCTTTCTGGTCAATCAGTTCTAAGTGATGCAATTTTATCTGAAAAAGCTTGTGTACTTTCAAATAGAGATCAATCTGTTATTTGCCTATCTAAGTGCGTATGTTTGTAGCACATTATATCGTCGCATCAGGTTTTCAGGTATTTATAAGGAAGAATCTTTACTTGCTGCCCAATATCAAGGAAGTGATGATTTGCCTGAGCATAAACTTGTGAACACACGTAACAGATCAGGCTTATGGAAAATGAAAATTGAGGCAATATGCATTTTTATTACTGCTGAATCAACCTTTAAAAATATGGTTAGTAAGTCTATCAATAAAATTGACAGTAAAGAAATTGTACTATCACTTCTCAAAGACAAATATTTTATCAAATTTTTCAAAGATCAAAAGTGAAACTGATGTTGTTGTTAACAAAGAGGTTTGTTCAAATGTTCTTGAGGACATCTTGAATTTGTATGTGAGAGCAAGAACATTTTCATACGTCAAGGATAACCTACAAGCTTATAAAGTTAAAGTCAAACAACTTAAGTCCAAGTCACTACGAACTTCACTAAAAAAGAGTAGTCAAGTATAGGTTATATATAAGATTAATTGCACATTTGACAGTTAGATACACTTATCTGATCTTATTATCTCAATTTTTTAAACAGCTATTTTCATAGCTACAAATGGCTAAAAACATTTTATGGCATCAGAATATTAATAATAGTTTTTCAATAGAATGTTTATTGTTTTTATGTCTTTCTAGTCCTAAAAAAACTTTTTATTTTATTTAAATTTTATTGTTTTGTTTTTTATTCTCGTGCCATTTTCTTTTAAGAAAATTTCAAAATTAATACTTTGCTGTCAATTAAAAGGGGGAATCAATTGTAAACTGGACTTGGAAACTGGAAAAAATCTATTTGAAAACAATAATTTTTATTTAAGTAGATTGATCCTAAAGCATATTAAGAAAAAGCTAGCCTTCTTGTTTTAATAACTTCAATTACTTAAAAAAATGAAAATTAGGCAGCGTTTCTAGTTGTTAGTAGAGTAGTGTTTGTATTTAGGGATGAGGGGAGAAGGTAATCAAATTTGATGTATATAGGGGGTAAGTTGGAAAAGTTGTTGACAAGAGGGAGAAAAAAGGTAAAAATTACCCCAAAACTGTTGACATAATTAATGGACAGCCCCTTAGGGGAAAAATTAAGTATAACTGTTATTGAAATATGTAATGATTATATTTGCAGGTCTACCGTGAGAAATTTCTGACCCTGAAGAAAACGGATGGGCCTCCTTTTGGCGGGTCCACTGAAAAATCTAGGCAGTATATAATAGTTATACTTGCAGTTGTTATTAAACTAAGAACTAAAATTAGAGATTTAATCAAATAAAAAGATATTAGAAATAAATTTATTAGTACTATAATAGTTACCCGACTAAATCGACTTTTAGTCGATTAGTAGAAAATCCAAAGTCGGTTAAATCGACTATTACATTTTTCATAGTCGACTAATTTCGACTAGTCGACTTTTAGTCGATTTAGTCGAAGTCCATAACAACACTAATTATAAAATAACATTAGGGGGCATCCAAATGCGATAAACACTGTAGTATAATCAGTTTTTATTTTTATATAAACTTATTTTTCCAGAAGACTTAATTTCTATATAATATTTAATATATCATGTAAAAGCAGGTTGCAGTAAAGATTAGGATTTGATATAGTAGCATAGTGACAAATTATGGGCTCCCAAAAATTTTTATGAAAAAAGACGTCAAAAAATCCACATGTTGCATTTACATGTAAATGTACACACCCTACCTTTTCACTTTGCCAATAATGTGTTTTAATAATTTGTGGCTATGAAAATAGCCGTTTTTAATTGGTGCCCTATTATTTTACTCGCTTTCTGCATGGTACTGGTTCTTCATTGATCTCAAAGTGAACATCTTCATGGGAATTGCCATCTTTTATTGGTCTGAATACCTTTTGATTTCGAATAGTATTATCGTTGTAGCCAAAATCACGGACAGATGGATTATCCTTGCGGGAACCGATTTGGCGTTGATGTCCAAAATAATTTTCAAGGGGATCTTGACAAAATCTTTCTGTCAATACATAAGACACACCATTAGAAAGTTAAAATGTTATCAATTCAACAGCAGAATTCACTGTAATTTTAATTCCTTCATAGGTTTGCCACGATATAAACATTTTACTTTTATCATTTAAAGTAAACTTACCTTGACGGGTATTGATAGAATTTAACCAGTTTTCAAATATGGCAAAAATTCTGATTTAAACCAGTTCAAACGATTGTCATCAAGAGAAGAAAATGGAACAAGAAATGGTTTTGACTTCTGAATTGATTCATAAGGATTACTAATGTTTATAATATCAAAAAAATTGTCAATCATTGAACAAAAGTTAGCTGTTGCAAAAGTATCTGGAGATCCATAGTTAAGAAGGACTTTACTTACAGTAGTGCTTAGAACTTGTGCTGCCAATTTGACATTCATAACAGAATAAGATGACAATTTAATATGGTCATATGATAATTTTGGGAGTAGATGTAAACCACATGTTTGATCTTCTTTAAAAATATCTGAGATGTGACTCCATAGAATGTATAAACCATCATTCCACATGTATCTAGTACATTTACCAGATCCAGAGCTGTAAATACAGTTTCTTGTTGTTTTAAGAAGATGTGGAGGGTCAGCTATAAAGTAAATATATCTTTCAGGACAATATAAATTTATAGTTTTATATGCGACAACTGCATCCTTTTTAACATTTGAATTAGATAAACGTGAATGCATTTTTAAAAGTTTTCTGTTCGGAGAAGCACCATCACACTTTGTTGCCATAACTTTTAACTTGCATTCCAGTTTACATATACCGATAGCTTTCCAAAATAATGGAAAAATTTGAGCTGATGATATTCCAAGTGTTGCAAAATTAGCTAGTGTAAACTTAAAAGGGTTAATTATACTGCGAATCATAAACACAAGAACATGAGTGGCTACTGCGTCAGTTTTTTGTAAAGTTGCGTAGTTTAAATCGATATCGCCAAGGTCAAGGAATCCTATAATTTCTCCTGTGTGTTTATCCCATACAAGATTTTCTTGAATTTTTATTTCATCAAACAATAATACAATATATTTTTCTATATCACTAAAATCGTTTACTTTAGATTTTAACTCTTTAATAATATCTGGATTGAAACCACACTGAGGATGAATATAATTCTTGTAGTCACGAAGACGACGACGGCTTGGTAATACAAGAAAACCAGTACCAGACTTTTTATCAAAGCGAATATCCTCGTATGCACTAGGAGACTTTGCACAAAGGCTAAGGCAATACCATATAATCATTGGATGTTATCGCACAGATGTTGGATTTGACAGTAGGTATTTTTGTTGCTCAGTCCAAAAAAATTTCATAAATGGTGAAATATTATCAAAAGCATTTGACATTAGGTTTTTTATATCATTATCAAAATCAGATGTTACTCGTAATGAACTTTTTTGAATCTCATCTTGCATATTTTTCATTTCCTGTTTCAAAATGGCATTTTCAGATCGATAGTTTTGCAAGGTAAGTTTAATTCTATCAGGTGAAGTTATGGAGATTTTAAGGGGCATTTAAATGAGCAGGTTTTGTCAGCGTTTCAGCTTTACGTTTTGCAGCCTTTTGTAGTTTAGTATTTTGTGACAATTCCAAAGCTTTACATTCATTACAAATATCACCAGATTTTATCAATAAAAAACACAAAGTTGACCTATTAAATTCACTCTCAAATGTAGTGATTGATGGAACACTTGGATTGTACAATTTTGTAAGAATATGTTTTTTAAAACAGTTTGAACGAGATGCAACACCTTGACACAATGAGTTGATAAAAGAGCAATAATACTTGATAAAGAAATGTTTTTAACTGATTGTTTGTAATTCAAATATATATCATGTGTATTTGGTAAGTTCCAAGCAAAAGATCGTATTGTAAATATAAGGCTAGGTTGAACATATACTTCATATTTGGGTTGTAGGTGAATATTGTCTACTTTAAAAACTTTGACTAAATCTTTCGATATAACAAGTTCCCATGATTCTAATTTAAGTATGCTGACACGATCAACAAACTCTTGAAATGATTTATAAAAAAAATCTACATGATTCTGAACTTTGTCTGATTCATTGCACTCTTTCTTTGATGTAATAATTAGTGTTGAAAGTCTTGTCTTTTTTAATAGACTAAAAAAAAATAAAAAAAATAAAGATAAAAAATAAAGACAAAAATTAAATATTGCTTTGAAATTTTTTTACCTGGATGTTTGAACACTCTTAATTGGTAAATTTTCTGAAGGTAGAGATCCTGGTATAAGTCTTGCTCTAGTTGAATCTATAAATAAATAAATAAATATATATATATATATATATATATATATATATATATATATATATATATATATATATATATATATATATATATATATATATATATATATATATATATACATATATATATATATATATATATATATATATATATATATATATATATATATATATATATATATATATATATATATATATATATATATATATATATATATATATATATATATAGGCGCACATAACGAATAGTTTAGCTTACTTCTATTAACTTCGTGTTCTTTAAAGTGTTTCTCACAAATATGCAACGATTCACTGGCGATTTGCTTCCTTAAAGCTGAATAAATTAAACGGTCTTTAGTTATAACCTCTGTCAATTTTCTTCTCCATTGAACGGTAAAGTCATCCTGACCTTTAGGAAGACTGAATATAGCTATTCCATGTGAATAACGAGAGGTATGACAGCCATACACTGAACAATTTGCTCCAGGCATTGTATTTTTACTTGAAATCGTTAAAGAAATTTTGTTTGTTTTGCACCTTAAAGTAGGCTGGGTACTAACGCGGGTAAGAACCTAACATCAACGGCAAAACCTATTGTTCACAGGCCGTGTTTCCAGACTATTCTTTTTATGACTGATTTGTGTTGACGTTTTTTTGCGATGACGTAACCTTTATGCGTTACGTCTGAAACTATTTATTAACGAATATTCTCCAAACAACTGTTTCGGCGAGTCAATTTTTAAAGTATAAAAGTAAACAAAGTTACGCGGATTTTTTCTTTTTGGATTATCAAACTAATATCAGATAAGTTTTTAAATCCACTTTTATCTAGTGCATATATTTGTTAATTAATATTATTTTATTTGTTTTTATTATATTTATTAACAAGTCAATATTATTTTGATAACAATGTATTCAACTGAGAGGGAAATTCTAAAACAACATATTGGATGGAAAAATGGTTGGGAAGATAGGTGCAACTTTCCCTTTGTTAAGCGATTAATTAGGACAGATAAGATCAGTAATAATGTCATTTCCATTTTAATGACTGCCTTTAAAATAAGAGGTGATTTATTTAGTTTTATGAGTTTTCTTTTGCCAATTGATTTTGATATGCCTAGTAATGACGAGTTTGATAAAATATGCCTAAAGTTTACACGCCAAAAAAAGAAATGTAAAAAAAATTTTAAAGCTATAAAAAACGAAGAATTTTTTAAAATGCAACTGTCGCAAGCTCCACCCAAAAAAAAAATCAGCAGATGCAGATGACTTTTTCACTTTAAATAACAGTCAGGAGCTACTGAATCAAATCGATCAATTAACTTCTGAAAATAAAACAAATATGGAGCAAATAGAAAAATTTTAAATTGCAAGGTAGGTAGGTGCCCATTCTGTTCCTATCTTCAGAAGTTATTTATACCTATGCAATACCTTCGCTCAGGTTAAAGAATGGAATACTAGTCTTGCATCAAATGTATGTAAAAATCTAGCTTTTACATATTAACTTGTGATCAGAGCAACTGGTATGTTGGTTGGGTATGATCTTGTATGTTTGTGTATTTAATTTAAAAAATGTATCGTCCTTCTTTGTAACATTTGTTTATAGATATATTACATATCCATTCGATGTTTATCACCAGAAGTTAGTTCTACCTTTGCAGTACCTCTGCTCTACATACCTCCTCGCTGGTTAAAGAATGGAATATAAATCTCATATCAAGTTGGTGTAAAAATTTAGTTCAATAAATTAAGAATTTGTAAACGTTATCAAAATTTTGAGTGGAGCAATTGTTTTTCTGGTTTAGCATGAGTATGAATCTGATATCAATTGGATGTACAAAGATAGTTTACTACTTAAAGAACCTATCAGTAAACCAACTGATTATAAAACAGTTTTTAATGGGAATAAAAACAAATTTTCAAAAGATTTCAATTAGCTATTTGTATATTCAAACACTTTATTTACTGAGAAAAGAGACTATAGATTCAAGTACTATAAAATAATTCTACTACCATAAGCGAAGTTAATTCAAAAACTTAAACTCAAATTTGGTCATGAATTATTTTATTAGACTTGGTGAGTGTTTATTTATTAACAACTTAACACCATATTATTAGAACTGTGTGCACAGAAAAAAATAAATGCCTAAACTTTAAATGTTTTGACTAAATATTCCAAAATCGAAATCTGGCTTTATTTTGCAATGCAATGAATTTATTGGCTTAGGAAAATAAGTTTCTAAAACAAGAACTCCTAGGTTTAAAAATGTACTCTTTTAACAGCTAATCCCCCTTTTAACTACATTTTTTATAACTTTGCGAAAACTGCGGTATGCTTTCAGACCTCAATAAAGTCTGTTTTAGCTATCCTTAAACAATTAAGTAAAGTTTTTTTGTTTTTATAATGGTCAAACAATGGGTATATTTGAGAATAACTATCAGAAATAAATTTTTCTGATTTTTTTTTGATAAAAAGTAACATCAAATTACTTGAATTCAGCCAACTTCATCTTTTATCGCGTTTTTTTTAAACTTAAAGAAGTTTTTTTACTAATGCATTAAATGTCGTAAGATGAAACATTTAATTGGTGTTTTTATTCTTTTTACAAAACAAAATTATCTTTAATATTTTAAAAGTTATAGAAGTTTTAGTAACACCCCTTAAGTCAATATTTTCAAAAAATAACAAGAAGCCGTTAAGCTCGGTTTATAACAGCCGTGCTGCTCAACCCAAATAAAATAGAAGCTGTTTTGATTGGATCTATAAAACAAATTAGCAAGCATAAAAATGATTCAAAAACTATTTTTTCTGAAACAGCACTAACTACGATAAATTCAGTAAAAATCCTTGGTGTCACCCTGGATTCATTGCTCTCTATTGACAAGCACATAAACAACACTATTAAATCCTGCAATTGCCATATTCGTGCACTTAGAAACATTCGTCCATGTCTGACTAGAGAAGCTGCAAATACAATTGCGTGTGGCATTGTTAACTTCAGCTTGCCTGTTTTAACAGTCTTTAATCTCTATCAAAAAAATATTAAAAAACTCTAACGAATTTAAAATAGCTTATCTCAAATCGTTTTCCATTTTCTTATTCATTTAAATTCAGAAATGTTGCTGAAAGCTCTTCATTGGTTACCAATAAATTAAAGAATAATCTATAAGATATCAGTCATCACATATAAAATTTTATTATCTAAATCTCCTGCATATTTATTTAAACTCCAAGAAGTTTGAACATCAAAAAAAATACAAGATCATTAGACAGTTGTCAACTTACACATCGTCAATAAAAAACTTGTCTGGACTCAAATTCTTTTTGTATGACTGCTCATCGAATTTGGAAGGGTTTATTTATGAACACGCGAGACTCAACCTCTTTAGAAACATTTAAAAAAAGACTAAAATATGAACTTTTTATAAACGCTTTTTCAAACTCATAGCTAACTTGTTTTAGTGCTTCAGAATTACCTCACCACTATTGTGATTGTTGTAAATAATAGCACATTAATCTTTAATTTTTATTATTATTACTACTATTATTATGTGCGGCCGTGGCGCAGTGGTTAGAGCGCTTGCTTTATAAGCAGGAGATGCAGGTTCAAAACGTGCTTTTGACATATTTTCGCGTCACGATAAGGAAGGAGGGGTGAACTTCCTGCTTAAATGAACTTCCGCGGTGCTCTTTGACAAGACCGTTATATATATATATATATATATATATATATATATATATATATATATATATATATATATATATATATATATATATGTAACACAAGTCAAAAAAGGTCAAACTGAGAAAATCAGCGATGAAGTTTTAAGTTCTTAATATTTTTTCCGACTAAGAGTGCCATTTGTATCTGTCATTTTGTAAACATTCGTTTTAGACTTGAGGTATTTTTTTACCATGTACAACACATAACATACTATCAAATGAAATTAATATCTCAACATCCATAATTTTTGAATTGTGGCATATATATATATAAATATATATATATATATATATTTTTTTTTTTAGTTTACAATTATAAATCGTAATATAACAATGCATAAACTTGGTATCTGAAAGAAGATCCAAAATATCTTGTCGTCAGAACCATATAAAATATATCAAACGTGTATATATAATATAATAAAAATACAATTGATTTAATAATTATTAACTATGTAGAATAAACAAAAACAGAAAATAATTTTACATTTCAAAAATATTTATATAAACTGTCAGTAGAAAGAATAAAGTTTTTTAATTTAGTTTTAAAAACAGAAAACGAAATTGACAAATCAAAATTTGGAACAACAATTTTGTTCCATAAATATGGTGCTCGATAGTTTATGCAAAATTGATTAAACTTTGTTTGACAAAAGGGTTCAATTATTAAATTATTATTTCGTAAAGTATATTTGTTTATAGCTTTATGGGTAAAAAGATCTTTAAAAATGAACAATGGTTGTTCACTTTTACAACGAAACATAAAACATAAAATATTATAGACATTGAGTTCGTAAACGTTAAGTGCTTTAACGTTTTTAAACAAAATATTAGAATGAGAAAAATGATTTTCAAAACATATTAAAAGCATTGCGTGTTTCTGACGATGGTAGAGATTTCGTAACTTACTTTTAGAGATACTTTCCCAAACAATATTGGCATAATTTATATAGTTATGTATAAATGAGTAGTAGAGTTGAATTAAATTTTGTTTATTTAGATAGTATCTACCTTATATAGAATTCCAAATTTGAAAAATGTCACTGTTTGACAGAAATAAATTAGTATCGTCCGCAAAAATGATACTCATAAGGTTAGAAGCTTTATTTAAATCGTTCATATAGACTAAAAACAAAAGTGGGCCTAGAGTAGAACTCTGTGGAACACCACATTTTATGTCAATTAGTTTTTCATTTTGAAAATAATCTCCATAGAAAATAAATTGTTTTCTATTTGTCAAATAACTTTTATACAATTTTATTAATTTGCCATTAATTCCATAAAATTTGAGTTTCTTAATTTGAATTTTGTGATCGACCGTGTCGAATGCTTTTGATAGGTCAATGAAAATACCTAGTGTATATTGTGATCTACCAAATGAATTGGAAATTTCACGAATGAACTGTGTAATGGTTTGTTCAGTTGAACAATTTTTTTTTAAACCGAATTGATTTTTATATAGAAGTTTATTGTATGTTTTATATAGAAGGTAATTGTATGTTCTATTGTATATAATTCTTTCTAAAATTTTCGAGAAGGTTGAAAGAACTGAGATAGGGCTAATTAATAATAGGGCTAAAATAAAAACTGAGATAATTACTAATATTTGATTTTTTTTCGTCTTTGTAAATTGGAGTAACTTTAGCTATTTTTAATTGGTCGGGGAATACACCTTGCTGTATAGATCCCCTGAACACTTTATAAAGAATACATTTTAAATTTTCAAAGCAATCGATGATTATGTTGCCATTTATTTCGTCCGCACCTGTAGCTTTGTTTCTTTTAAAAGATAAGTCAGAATATAAATTATCTATAAAAAGCGAATTATTTATAGGCTCTAGGAAATCACTAAAAGTTTTTTCCGTAATAGGAATCTTATTTGCCAATTTAGTTCCTATATCAATAAAATATTTATTAAACTCGTTTGCAATTTCGTTTGGTTCATGTATATTTGTTTTATTTATTTTAATTACTTTAGGAAGGTAGTTTGAATTTGTTTTCCTGTTATTTCTTTCAACGTTCTCCAAGTATTTTTTGAGTCGTTTTTAAATTTACTAATTAAATTTGAATAATAATTTTTTTTAAGTTTTTTACGAGTTTTTTCAAATAGATGTTGGTAATTTTTATATTTTTGTTGGTTTTCATCTGATTTTGTTTTTAAATATTTTATATATAGTTTCTGTTTGATTTTAGAGGATTTTCTAAGTCCTTTGGTAATCCATGGACTATTCAAGGTTGTTTTATTTGTTATTTGTTCACAAAGTGGAAAGTTTGCATTGTATATTGAGAAGAAAGTATCAAAGAACTTATTATATATTGTATTTGCGTCATCACTAAAGTTAATATATTTCCAATGCAGAAGTGGTAATTGATATTGAAAGAATTTTATATTGTTTTCGTTGAAGACACGTTTTTTTATTATATTTTGTCTTTCGGGGCTATTAGAGGATACAGTATGAATTGTAAGAAAAATGGGGAAATGATCGGATATGTCGGTTTTTATAATTCCTTTTTGTAATTTCTTATTATAAATATCTGTTGTGAAAATATTATCAATCAACGTCGTTTAAGTTTTGGTTATTCTAGTAGGGCGATTAATTAAAGGAAGAGCTCCTGCCATAAATATTTCATCATAAAAACTTTTTACTTTTTTATCTTTACAATAAATTAGACAGCTTATGTTGAAATCTCCAATTATAAAAGTAATTTTGTTTTCTTTGCTACCTTTGTGAATGATATTACACTGTAAAAAGAAACGAAGATTTTCAGACGCACCATCTGGTGGTCTATAACAGCAGCTTAATAGAATACTTTTTTTTTATTGTTTAAAATGTCAACAGTTGCGATTTCTTTATCACCATCAGAAACGCACGTATCATTCCTAAAGTGATATACAATGTGTTCCTTAACGTAAATCAAAACTCCTCCACCCCGTTTAATTGTTTGTCTTTCTAACAAAATTGTTTCAAAACCTGAAAGATGGAAAATAGAATTATTTTTAAACTCGTTCGAAGAAATCCATGTTTCTGTTAAGCAAATTATATTAAAAAAATTTTCAGTTTCATCTAAAAAATCACAAAGCTTTTCAAAATTTTTATTTAGACTACTAATATTAATGTGAAGGATTCTGATTTTTTGATTTTCAGTGCCGTTTTTATTAAGAAATTCTTTTAACTTATTGGGATAAAGATAAAAACAACGTGTGTTCACATCATTAAAAAAGTTGACATCTGGATCTGAATTAAGATCTGATTTTAAGTATTTATCATGAAAATTAAAAGTAAAGGATTCGTAGTCATACATTTTTGTTTTTAAATTTGATTATAGAATATTAAAAGAATTCCTTTATACAGGGCCGTACCGAGCCGATTTTGCGCTTCGGGCAAGAAAAGAAAATTGCGCCCCCTCTTCCCCTTCCTTCCCCCTCCCCCTCCTTAAAAAAAAAAAAAGAAGAAAATTAAACGAAAAAAATGATTTATTGATCACAAAATTTATCACATCAAGTTATAAGTAAAATTTGCCATTAAGGTTGCACAAACTTTAGTTCAATGCCACTTTTCTGGCTTTTCTTGATGAAAATTCACTAATGACATCATCAAAATCAATGATGTTTGTCACTTCATTTTCAATTGAAATTATAGCCAAACTAGACAAACGTTCTTGGCCAATTGTTGACCTCATATAGTGTTTTATGAGCTTAAGTTTACTGAAACTTCTCTCACACGTAGCAACTGTGACTGGTATGGTGAGGAAGATGCGAATAGCAATTGTTGTGTTGGGATAAGCATCGGTCAAAGAATATTTATGAATGAACTGCAAAATGTCGATCTAGCTAGATTTTTCAAAGTTGTCCATCATTGCGGCAGCTTGATATTTAAAGCTTGCCATTTCTGACTGGAAATCGGAAGAATCTAAATCTGTCTTGTCAATTTGAGATAAATTTGCAGCTTTTTTCTTGAGTTCATCCACTGAACTTTTAGAGAGTGAATGCCCACTGAGGTAGCCAAAATCAGAGGATACAGCAGACATCAGCCTCAAACCGCCACTCTATTTGTGTAATAATGCTATCAAACACAAGGTTGCACTGAGATCCGAATTCTGTTTCTGCTGTGAGAAGGTGAGAGTCATCTTCAGCTTCATAAAGTGCTATTCGCTTCACTTTGCGCTTCCTCTTAATTGGAAAGCCACCACCAATTCCGCTCTGGTTAGCTCTTTCTGTGGATAATATTGTCCACCCCAACATCTCAAAAATTCTGAATGAAAGCCTTCAACCATTTCATTTTTTTTACGGCAAATGAAATGGTTTTTGACTGAAGCAGTTTGTTTTCCAGGTCAATTAGAGAAAGAATTTGACACCAGAAATCCAACAAACACAAAAAACTGAAATCAATATGAATGAGAAGTTCTTTTGCACTGCTAACTGTGACAGCATTTGTCATGGGATTGTGGATAATGGATTCCAAAACTTGAAGAACATCTTTGATTTGTCTGTGCAATGGTGTAATTGCTTCTTTTTTGGTAGACCATCTTGTGTCATTATTTCCCTTTAATGAGATGGTCAACGTTTTCATCAGTTTTTCCCATCTTGGCGTGAAGCTTGAAAAAAAGTTAAAGATGGCTTGAACCTTTCCAAAAAACGTAATCATGAGTGGGGAAACCTCAGCAGCATGAACACCAACAAGATTTAAAGTGTGAGCTGCGCATGGAACAAATCTTGCTGACTCATTAAGAGAATGGATGTGAGCTTTGACGCCATTGTATTTTCCAGACATATTGGCTCCATTGTCATAGCCTTGGCCCCGGCAATCGGAAATGCTTAGACCATCCTTCTCCAATTTTTCACTTATCTCTGTTGCAAGACCTTTTCCGGTTTTTTGGTGAGATTCAATGAAGTCCACAAAGCTTTCCTTAATTGTGCAGGTTTCATCACTGATGCGGACATACCTGATGATCTGAGTCATCTGCTCTTTGTGGGAGGTATCTGGAGTGCAGTCAAACAGAACAGAGTAGTATTTAGCTTCTTTGATGTTTGACAAAATTTATTTCCTGACTTTCTGCCCAAGTAACTCAATCAGCTCATTTTGAATTCAAGGAGAAAAGTAGGATGTTGTGGTTTTTTTTGCTTTAACGGACGCAATGTGTTCAGCCACTAAAGGATAATAATAGCTAATCAACTCAATTAAGCTCAGAAAAATGCCACTGTTTTGTTGACCGATGTCTTCTGTTGTTCCCCGAAGGGCAAGATTGTTCTTGGCACAGAAAAAAATTGCATCAACAATCACTTTTAAGATATCTCTCCGCTTTTTCATCTCTCCACTAATAACTCTCTACAGATCAGAATTCAGGGTCTTTCTTTCCTTGAGGTTTTTTTCAAGAGTTTGCAATCAGAATAGCATCTTTGGTGTTCATTGTTGTTTTCATGCTCAGGAATTCTTGGGTTTAGTTTTTTCCAGTCACAAAACCCTTTAGAAATTTCTGAGAAATTGTTGGTTTTTGTTGTTAAAAATAAGAAACAGCAAAAACAAAATAAAGAATCTTTTTTATTGCTGTACTGCAGCCAAGTGCGAACAAATTTTTTACCATTGGGATAAATTTTTTCATACCATTTTGAGCTGAAGTGTCGCATTCTGTTGTCAAAATCACACATTGTGTTTGGGAAAAATTCTCTTCTGTCTTGCTCTGGCCTATGCTCAATCAAAAAGCATCTTGTTTTTTCCGTTATTTTAGGCCATGTTGCTCCCTATGTTGAAAATATATTTTCCGTGGCAACTGGAATTTTTGAGATTTCTGAATGAAGTTCATCCTTGTCCATTTCAGCTGGGCCTGAAAGCTAGGCATTTTCATCTTCCCTGTTTGGTTCTGAATCAGTTGTGCAAAATTCTTCTTGACTTTGGCTGATGAAAATCTTCTCTTCAATTAATTCCAAATGATGATCTGAACTCAATTAAAGTCAATTATAGGATCTGTTAAATTGTTATTAATTTCAATACAAATATCCTCTGAAATAATTTGTTTCTCCACTGAGTTTGTTACCAACCACTTCTTGAAACAGTTTTGCAGTTTCTCGTCACTTTCTTGGCGCTGTTTTCTTTTCTTCTTAAATTCAGCACCAGATAACTTTTGGGTTCGACTCATAATAGAATTATAATGCTCCAAAGTTATCAAAGGTATATTAGTGTTATAGGGCGCTTTTTTATTCAGTATATGAGCTTTAATATTTAAGAGTTTGTGTCAAGAGGCGGAATTTTAATTAATTTTCTTATCAACAGCAGCGACGCCGTAAAAATTAGTTTCATAAACTGATTATTGTTTTTTTAATTTGTTAAAGTTTGCGCCCTCCCAATTTTGGCGCCTCAGGCCGCGGCCCGGCCGGCCCCGCCCTTGGTACGGCTCTGCCTTTATAATTATAGGTCACGCGTAATTAATTTATTGTAAGTAACTTTAGCAAATTTACCTTTCGCTCGCAATTCCTTCGCTTCTTTGAAAAGCTTTCTTCGTAAATTTATTGTAAAATCGCTAAAGTCTTCGTTAAGGTACGACCGCTCGTTCCAAAGCTTCATCGTTTTTTCCTGTTTCTTTTCCAACTCGATGGGCTCTATCTATTAAAATCTTTTCCAACTCGATGTTTCGTTCCAAAGCTTCATCTGTTTTTTCCTGTTTCTTTTCCAACTCGATGGGCTCTATCTATTAAAATATTTTCTTGTATATTAAGCTTCGTAGTGAAGAATTCTTTGATTTTTTGTTCACTTTCTTCCCAAGTTTCATTAGCTTTATCTTCAATCCCAACAAATCTCAAGTTGTTTCTACGGCTTCTGTCTTCTAGTTCTGTTATTTTCTCTTCTATGTTATTGCTTCCATTTTCAATATTACTTATATCTGGTGATTTTTTCGACTCAGTTTTTTTTAATTCTGTAAAAGCTATGATAAAATAATAATTGAACAATTATTATTTTATCATAGCTTTTGCTTATAAATTCAACAGCTTTCTGTACCTCAGATAATTCATTTTTTAATGTAAAGTTTTCATCTTTTAAGTTATTAAATTTAATTTCCATTTTTTCTATCCAATCATTAAAAATTTTCATCATAGTATTCTCATGATTTTCAAGGATTTCTTTAAGTTGTGCTGGTGTAAAGTTTTTCGCCATTATTATAAGTTTTTAAAACGCTCTTAAAACCACGTCCGTTCGCGGTGAAATTTGCGGTGAAAAAAAACAATATATATATATATATATATAAAGGTGTTTTTTTTCTCTAGGCAATAAGGAAATTGTTTATGCATTTTTTTATTTTAAAAGCAGCAGAACTTTAAATAATGCATAGAAAACAGGGAAACCAAAAGTAATGACTTTTCGAGACGCGAATTTAACTGAAAGATGAGTTTAAGGTGGTAGCCCTATAAAAAAGGTGATTTTGATAAATAAAAAGAAATCTGCCATATTTAAGTGTTTATAGAGTTTCTTAGAGAGAATTAGGTTGATTCGAAAAAAAAAAAAAAAAAAATTTGGTTGATCCATAATGGGGGAAAAAGTGTCATAATATCAGCGAAATTGATCACATTTCAAAATGCTCTAAGTCAGTTTGTCTTTATCTGTTTTCAAATAAATTTTAGAACATTCTGCAGTACATCTAGATATAACTCCATATAACCATATAAGATATACTCCATATAACCGTCAGATTTTTCCTAAATCAGAATATTAAAAAAGTCATTAACTTTTTTGGATGAACCTATCGATTTTCAATAGTTTTGTGGTATGATTTGAAACGTTTAGGTCTATAAATCAATATTTAGAGTGATTCATAAACTCTGACGGTTAAATGGAGCGCATATATGTTGTGAACATATCCTGAAAATTTGAAAGAAAATACTCTATCCAATAATAAGTTATCATCTTTTAAGTTTTCAAGAAACATTTAAAACGCGAAGATGAGAAAAATACAAAAGAAAGTTTAAAAAGTAAAAATCTCAACAAATATTTTTTTTAAATCCTAATAATTTCCTGTTGCATAAGGGTCTATGGGTTCTTTTTCTTTAAATATGTCATAGTAACCCTTCTGCTTTGCTCCGATGGATTTTCTTCGCTTTTTTACATTGTCAGTAGCTTTTTTGGTCATGCATTTTTCTCGTGATATATCCAGTTTCTTTGCAATTTGGTGCAAAACTATTCCTGTGAATCTGAAATATTCTAATATGCCAAGGATTCCGTTCCTGCCATTATTAAAATGTATGACAGCTGAATAGGTACCCATTTCTATGGTTTCTTTTCCAACAAATATAGATTTTGGTACACGAGACCATATGATTGCATTCAAAGCCTCGTTTGCATTTTGTGTTTTGCCGTGCATACACTTTTCCAATAGCTCATCTTCCATTAAAGCTTTTAAGGTTGGAAAGATGAGATTTTTTATCCACATAGGAATTGAATTTAGTGACCTATATGACTTATTTTCTTTTGACCAATATTTGCACCAACTTCCAGAATCTCGTGGGCAAAATTTATGACAAAGGATCAGGTAGCTCAGTGAAATGAAAAAGAATCAATAATATTGCCTTCTTCATAGCATATAAATTTCCAATATTATTACGAATGGCCTGACCATAATAATTTTGCATAGAGCCAATTCACTTGTTGGTAAGTTTTCTCTTACCAGATAAAGGTGTTTTAGTGTTTTTATATGATTTCACAAGATTGCGCAAACGAGTCCCAAGGCGCTTCTGTACGTGACCAATACACTCGAGCTTGATTGGGGTTACGTTATGATTTTAATATGGATTAGATTTTAGAACATCATTAAACGAACTGGTGTCTCCATCTACCAAGTATTCTTTATAAATCAGGCCATAATTTAGTAATGATCGGGAAAAAATGTCAACAGCACCAGCTGATTCCATTGCACCTGAGGATTTTGTATGATTAATTTTGCAGATGTGGTAAAGTTTCCAAATTTGGAATTCAGAGGTACCAAGTTTTTTTTCTCACATTTTGCAACCAAAGCAATGCCTTGACTTTATTACCACATCTAGACACTTGTCATCTGAAATAGCTGTTACTACTCCATGTAGTGAAGAATGGCCGCGTTTCTGCCACGTCAACAGAAATACGAGTGCATGGTATATCATGGTGTCAATATGGACAACCTCTCCAGTAGCAGTTTTCATACTAAACTCAGCTACTTTTTTGTAACAATCTTTAACAACTTTATTAAGTTGGATGAATGGACCTTTAGTTAAACATTTTAAGTTCATTACCGAAGAAAAGGAATCCATAGCATTAAAACCACATTCAATTTCACGAAATGCAACATCAGCTCGTACATTTATGTCAAAGGTACTGCGACCCTGAATCTATTTAATTTCCTTTCGTTTTGTTTCAGGAGAAGATTATGAGGCTTTAATCCAGTCACAATTGGAATATTTGACACTAATAAAGTGTGAATACCCTAGCCGTTTTAAATTTTCGTCATATAATGTTACTACCACAATTCGAACACATTAGTTCACAGAATATATTTTGAAGCATTGCAAAATGTACCAACATAAAAAAGTCATTATCAAGAGGATTTTTTACTATAGATGCAGACATTTCATTATTCATATTTAATTTCCTTTGACTTGAACAAGGACCAAGAACAGATGAATCCCCAAATATTTTTTTTATTTGCAATTGCACCATTCCACTTTCTCTTTTTTTAACTATAGAATTTTATTTATTTGCCATTCTATTATTATTTAAAATCTAAAAAATATTATCTATATGTATAAAGACACACGTGCATATACTAATAAATACATAAAGGATGCACCAAATAAAATAGTAAACATATATATGAAGCTATAAAAGTATGACTACTATATAATGAATTTCTATGTAATTTCGACACACTGTTTGCAGTTTTAAAACTTGCTCTACTCAAATATAGTTATAGTTTTTATAACTATATTTGAGTAGAGCAAAGCGGATGTTTTATCTGGAAAAAAAAAAGAAATAAAAGAACTACATGAAGGGATTATACTAGACCATTATTTTTTTGAATGGTAACTAAGGGCGTTGCTATGTAAATTTCCAAATATAGATAGTCTAAAAAGTTATCAAAACTGACATAAAAGGTATGGTATGTGATTTAATTTTTTTGGGAATGAAAGTAGTGGTATACATGATGCTGTTTTAATAATAAAATTTTTTTTCAAAAAAATCTTTTTTTCATCATTTTTTATAGAGCTACCACCTTAAAACATATGCGTAGACCGAATTTTTATTAGGAAGACGAACTTAGGCCATATGTGGACCCCGAATTTAACTGAAAGGGGAATTGTAACTTTATACTGAGTTTAAATTAAAACCGAATTTGGATGTTGAAAACATATTTATTTGAAAGATAAAGGAATTTTATATCGAACTTTAACTGACTTATCATGCTGAAAAAATATATTTGACTTTGTAAGATAAACATAATTCTAATGTTTTATTTTTATTTTTTGATTGTATTTTTTTGTCTAAGGTTGATGGGTTCACTTCTGTCTAAGAGACTACTTTTTTTTTTTTTAACTTTTTGATTATTTTGTTTAACAGTGGTTGAGTGAGGTTAACCTCACTCAACTCTTTAACTCCAAAACATGAAACTTGATAAGCAAGGCCGTTGCTCAGAAAAACAGATTGATATACTTGAAACATGTAATATATTTTATAATTATTTTTAACTTTTAACTGGAAAAATAATTTTCAAATTTTACTAAAAGTAAAATAATATTTTCAGTGAACTTTATAAAAAAATTTGTAAAAAAATTAATTTTGAGCTCATTAAATTTAAAGTTGAAATGCTATTAGAAAATTACTTCATAATTTTCAATACTTGTAATTTCTCTGAAATCTGCTGCGATATATCTGCTGTACTGTTCAAGTAATTAACCAAAACTGAGGTTTCTTTTACAAATGTTTTTAATGCATTTACTACTGGTCGGGTTGTGTAAGTTAATTTTCAGTTTTTTCTAAAAGCCAAATAAATTAATTCAACACTTTCCAGTTCTTTTTTACGTTCCGTGCCCTCTGGTATATGAAAATTATGTTTTTCATTTAGCTGGTTACATAGTTAAACACAATATTCTTCTATGATACACAAAAATACTTTATTGCAAAGATGAGCAGCTAATTAAAACCTATAAAACATAATGTATTTCTTTTTTTTTTTTTTGAAATGGTTTCCTTAAGAATTTAGTTTTCTACAGCGTTTAAGTTTTGTTTTGCCTATTTGAAGATCAACGTGTTTTTCTTTTTTAGTTTTTCTTTAGAAATTTAGCTTTTTTTACACTTATTTTATACTTTTAATCTAAAGGTTATATTTAAAAAAATTCTAAAAATGAAAAGACTTTTTCCTATTTAAAAATTACGTTTGTATTTTTTTTCAAAACTATATATACCTCTTGTAATGTTTGTTAATCGAGAAATGTGAATTTTTTCATTATCTTGTTGTAAATCTCAATGATTGACAAAAATATAGATAAAATTAAATGTTTAAGTATTTCTTTAATTGGATAATCGTGATGTATTTTAAAAATGACCATGCCATAAATAGTTTATGCAAATTGTATTTAATAAATTTTTTACACAGAGGTGCCAAATAAATACTTTTTTATTAGCGACTAAAACTTAATTGCAATTTTTTATTTAATTTAAGCTTATTTTCAACATCGTTGCCATTACTATGGTATTATAATTCAAAATCTTTCTTCAAAGATAATAATAAAAAGGTCCAAATCTTTTAAAAAAGAGTTGTAATCTTTGATTTTAATGTCATGTATTTTATCACAATTTATCACATCATTTTCTTTAATTACGAATAAAATGTGATGGATTTTATCACAACCTATATAAAAATCGCAGTCTAAATAAAGAATACAATGATTATTATCTTTGCTAAAATTGTTACTTATTTACAAAATGACCATATTTATAAAAAATTAGATTTAACAAATATTCTTATTTTGATCTTAAATAAACATGCATTGTCACTAAAGTGCTGGGTCGGAACAAGAATTTTTGGTCAATAGGTTATACACAGTTACGATAAAAAGATCAGACCACCCAAAATTTATTGCAAAAAAACGTTTTTCTACTGTATTGTGAACGTATTTAATATTAGAAGACTTCTTTATTCGAATAAAAATATACATGAACACACAAAAAGAAAGAGGTCTCATTGTGAATAATATTTAAGTATTTATCGTGTATCAAAACGTCAAATATTTTAATTCTAAACCAAATGTTTTTTTATGAAAGCGTGGATTAAGTGCAGAAGTCTATGACAAGGTGTCTACAAACTGTGCAGGAACTAGTGGTTAGTTCTGGCATTAAAGTAATTAGTTTTACTTTGTTTAGATGTTGCAAAATATCTCGAACGGTCTCAATTTTGCTTGAGCTCTTGTGAAATTCTTGGCTCCGGAAGCGTGACTGCAGCTGACATATTTCAGTGTCAATATTAAGATAAAAAAAAAAGTTTTAAACAAAAGTTTGCCATACTCTATCTTGCCATTAAATAAAAGTTTGCCATCCTCCATCTTTAAACAAAAGTTTGCCTCCATTTTGAACGAGCTCTCTTGAAATTCCTGCTGGTATGAGCAAATATTTTGTACAAGATCTTCATTTTTAAATTATGATTTTCACAAGTTTAGTTACAACAAGTTTCATTTTAGTATGTGACAAGTCAGTAACTTGTTTGTGGTTTGGGAAGCGTGACTGCAGCTGACTATTGCAGTGTCAATAATAGGATAAAATCATTTACTTTATGCAAAAAATTGCCATTTTTTGATCTTGTTGTAAGTCATCATAAAATAACTTTGCATTTTACAACAGCGACTTTTGCTTTTGTTTTTTTTCCAATTTGCAGCCCTTAAATGATATAACTTTTTTAATCAAAAACAAAAAGAGGAAATTTTTTTAAAGCATTTAAATGACGGTTTAGTGAACGTGCCCTACTACGTCATATTTGCAATTTAAATTTTACTATACTACATTTACCGCGAGGTATTATTCTCCCTAAATTATTCTCCCTAAATTACTAAAATAAGTTATTTATCTAATGCAAATAGCTATTATGTGCTTGTTACTTAAGAGATCGAAATGAAAACGTATATTCAGTAAATTGGCCTGATTGATTTTAGGATCATGGATGCATAATCTCTCCTAATGCCCTGGGGAATATAAATGGATGCATAATCTCTCCTAATGCCCTGGTGATTATGTTACTAGAGGTAGACGGAAATGCATCAGGCGACACTGTTTTTTTTATTGTTTAGGGCTCATTGCAAAATGCAGCAAAATGATTGGAATCTCTTTTAAAGTCGCAAACCCATTTCTTCCTTTTATTAACAATGAATTTGACATCATACGTGCTAATGCTGCAGCCAAACTACTCGTTGACTTGTTTAGTTGTCTTATTCAAAAGATCTCTAGTTTTAGAAAGAAAAAAAAAATAGTATATGTTATTCTACACTGATTTATTGTTTCACAAGACAGAATTGTTATCAAGGCTTAAGGTAGCAAGACTTAGGCCAAGGTCACTCGTTAAAAGGCCAAGGCCAAGACAGAAGCCAAGGACAAGGCTGATGCCAAGAGTTTTACGATCAATGTCAAGATTAAAAGTTTCAAGGCTACGGCCTACGCAAACATTTTTAAGAACAAAGACGTCAATTTTTTACCAAGGTTATCCGCGAAATTCAACAAAGTCAATAAGAAAATATGTATTTTATTTAAGGCCGAGGCCGAAACAATTGAGGTCGAGGCAAAAATTTGCAAGTCCAAGAACAAGGCCAAAGCCATTAGTTTCAAGGCCAAGACAATGGCTAAGGCCTCAATTTTTTACTTTATAGCAAGGAAAAGACCAATGCAAAGGACTAACAACTCTGTCACATATTAATGCGTCATTTTAAAACAAATATCGGTTCCGTAAAACTCGTAATTATATATATATATATATATATTTATATATATATATATATATATATATATATATATATATATATATATATATATATATATATATATATATATATATATATATATATACATATACATACATATATATATATATATATATATACATATATATATATATATATATATATATATATATATATATATATATATATATATATATATATATATATATATATATATATATATATATGTAAACATGTATATATATTTATATATATCTATATAAGTATATATATATATATATATATATATATATATATATATATATATATATATATATATATATATATATATATATGTATATATATGTATATATATGTATATATATATCTATATATGTATATATAACTACATATATAACTAAATACTTAGATATAGGGTAATTATTTAATACAAACATGTATATTAAATTAATTGGCTTAACATTAAAAATGTATATATAGTTTTCTACGTGAATTTTGTGTTGCAAATATTATTTACAATATCATTAAAGTTCATGTTTATGGTAGATGCAGATTCAATAAACAAAATTGCTAACCTATTTAGACACTCACAACAGCCATTCCCGACATCAAATAAGACTTATTCCTATTTAATGCTAAAATATTCTCTCGGCTGAATAATTGGAAGTTCGGCAACATAGATATACCCTTAATGTTATATCTACTTATAATAAATATTGCTTTAAGGATAGTTATAAATTTCTTGAAGTTTATCAGTTCTGATCATATTACAAATATTAATTACAGTTTTAGGTCTTTTGTTTCCACTTAAATTCATAAAATAACTTCTGAATTCTATACACTCGTTAGTTAATGAAGTCAAAAGATTATATTTGTATATTTTTCTGCTTTTTTGTAAACTTTTGATGGTGGTTTTATTATTTGAAAGAAAAAATTGCATTTTTTATTGGCATTATCATAACACAATTTTCTTTTTTCTAGTTTTATAATAGCATAATATTTTTTTACCCTTAAAGAGACCCTCAAATTTTTAAAAATTATTTCTCCTTCTTATTTTTCAAAACGAAGGTAATTTTTTTTTTCTTTTTTATATTTTGCGATATTTTTTGTGTCCCAATTTATAAACTTCTCTCTCTCTCTCTCTCTCTCTCTCTCTCTCTCTCTCTCTCTCTCTCTCTCTCTCTCTTATCATAGATATCAAACATACTACTCAGATTTAATACACATCGAAATAACGATTTGTATAAACTTACAACTGCTTCTAAATCAATCTAAACTGACTGCAATTGTTTACTATTTTTGTTGAATCTTTCTAGTATATCACCTCTGTAATCGTTTCAAGATTGTCCATTAGCTTTTGATCTTGTGATTGACCTTTGTGATTTATCATTTTGGTCAAAGACATTAATTATTTCATTTCAATACTTGTTTAAAAATATTTTTGTTTCAGATCTGGCTGACCATCTGATATCTTATAGTTTTTAAATAATGCATTTTCTGTTTTTGTTAAATTGATCTGAGGTATTTCTCATCAATATGTAAAAGCACTGAATAGGTTTTAGATATTTTGAAGCAAAATAAAAAATTTTGAAGCATTTCTAGAAAAGTCCACAGCGCATCCAACATCAAGATTTAAAGAGCGTGCCAAACATGGTACACGTGTAGCTAAAGGATTAACTTTTTTAATGCGAGCTTGAAGTAATGTATACCTATCAGACATGTTAGACGCATTTTAATCTTAACCACGACTATTGTTTATATCAAATCCATGCAACTCTAAAACTAAAAATCTAGCATCTGCTAATTCTTCAGATTTATGACCAGAGTTTGATAAAAACCCTAAAAGTCTTTCTACCGGATAGCCATTCTTTTAAACATACCAAAAAATAAACACAGTTAATCAAAAGTATTTAGCTTCCTACATTTCTTTCACCATTTTTTGTATAAAATTATTTACCATTGTACCTATGAACTGTTCATATAAATTAAAACAGAGTTCTGATCTTTTAAAACAGATAGGATCCTTAAAAAAAGGGTCAAACTGAGCAGTCTTAATCACTATGAATCGTGAGCTTGACAACCTCAACGAATGGTTGAAAGCCAGCGAGCTAAATCTCTAAATAAAACTAAAAGCAAATATATATTTTTTTCTAAATTCTCCAAATATGAAACTTTGCCCCTTAAACTCCCAAATATTTTAATAGAAAAAACTAACTTACAACAGACATTCTGCAAGTAATAAGTTGGAAAGACCATATA
The DNA here is from genome assembly GCF_038396675.1 of Hydra vulgaris. Taxonomy (NCBI): domain Eukaryota; kingdom Metazoa; phylum Cnidaria; class Hydrozoa; order Anthoathecata; family Hydridae; genus Hydra; species Hydra vulgaris. The sequence goes on from NC_088927.1 coordinate 30,992,931, forward strand.
AAATTTAATAGAAAATAAAATTTCAAAAAGTATTGGAATTATGTACTAGACAAGTCATATGCTGGATAAAAACTGATTAAAACTAATCTACTTTTCATTTATCCATAGCTATATTAGTTATTTTAGTATTTATCCATCAAACTTAACGCATATCTTAAATAAACAAAAACAAGCAAGCCGCCTTATACTAAATGCTAATAAATACACCAGTGCCAATCCACTGCTTAGAAAGCTTGGAGTGCCTAATGTTTATCAATTAAATATTTACAGTATTCTTTTAATCATGTTTAGATTATAATATCGTATGCTGCTAGATATTTTTGACCACCATTTTGTTATTATAAATCATAAATATCAAACAAAGCATTTATTGCATAACTATCAGGTACCAAAAACCTTATTAAAACAATCTAATTTCTCAATAGCATACCGAGGGCCACATTTGTGGAACTCATTCCTTCCAATTGAAAATAAAACTCTAATTTCACTTCAAACTTTCAAAATTATTTTTAAAAAACAGTTACTTAATTATGACTTGGTTACTTAATATATCTCAAATTCTATTTTTTTTTTAATATATATTTTTTTTGAACTCTTAACTTTTCTTTCGTTTGCTAAATAGCAAAACATATTTTTTTGCTTATTTGTTTAAATTTGTTTTATTTCCTTTTATATATATATATATATATATATATATATATATATATATATATATATATATATATATATATATATATATATATATATATATATATATATATATATATATATATATATATATATATATATATACATATATATATTTTGTCTTCTGCCTGCTTCGGTTATATCTTAATTCATTATATTTTGTAAATAACTTATAATGAAAATGGAGAAATAATTTAAAAAAAAAAAACGTGACTTTTTTTACCAAATCAACGTTTTCGCACAAATAATCTATCCTCTATTTTTTTAATCAGTAGGTTACTCTTATTTTAGGGTGTTAAACTAATAATAATTTAAGTTTATGTTCCTCGTCAAAGTTTTGTTACGCTTAGCGTATTATAAAAACATATTCTACTGTTAAAATAGTTTATATATATAAATTGTTAATAATTTTGATTTACGATTTAATTTCTTATAAAATTTTACTAAAATTTTGTTAACGCGACTTTTTAGACAAGCAAAAAAAACTTATAAAAAAGTTTTTTTTTTGGTGTTAAAAGTTTAACCATATACTTCAGAAAATATTTCATAAAAAGTCGATGAATTGAAAATATTAAAATACGTATATCTTTGGAACGAAATAAGCTAGTGGTTGAAACCTTTTTGGAAATGAAGTATATTAAGGAATTCAATGCATTTAAAATAAAAAATAAATACATTCGCTAAAAAAGTTCCCTAAACTCCCTTGTATATTTTATTTTCTACTTTTTAGAAAGTGACGTTTGTCAAGGCATTTGTTAATAAATCGAGCTTTTTAGCCTTATTAAAGAAACGGAGTATTTTCTGATTAAAGGAGCGGAATATATTTTTTTAAAAGATAAAAGTTTTTTATTTAAAAAAAAACTAACATAAAGTACAAACATTTCATTTGGATTGCCACCCTTGTCCTCCCACATATGTTGTATATTTTTATATTAATATTAAACAAAACTATGTTGTAAGTAATTTTTTTCAATTTTAATTAAAAAAAATTAAAAAAAGATAAAAAAAAAACTACAAACCAACAAGCAATTATAGAATTTTAAAATGAAAAAAATGTGTGAACAAATCATATTATAAAGAATTAGAAACCCACACGAAATATTAGCTTATTTTATAGTTATAAATAAAATAATTTGATTCTAGTTAACAAATCATTACTAGAAACAAATCCTCAAGCAATTAGCACCTAATTTCTATATATAAGGTTAGTTCTTTAAGCTCAATGTTCAACACAAAATGTTGAAGAAATGTTCAAACCAGGACGACAAAGTTTTTTGACAAAGAGTTCGCATCAAGTCTTCAAGTGTTTATACTGACAGTACTATTGCACCTTTTAACATCGTGTGCAATTCCTGTTCACTTTCCCTACGCTATCAATCTAACTCGACTATTTCTGTCTACTTCTGTTTTTCACTCTAATATTCCTTCACTCTTGCCAAACTCACTTTAATCTTGATCCGTTGAGCAGTTAATGACGCTCCTTAGGCAGCTGAACTTGTCTTTCCGGGCCATGTTAATGTGGTCTCCACAAGGCAATTAGTTGGAGAAGAATAAACCACAATATCTTCATATCAAGTGAAAGAAACGTGGCTGGATAGCTCAGTTGGTTAGAGAATTGAAAAAAATATTAAAACCTGGACTGTTGTATGATACGGGTTCATAACCTGCCACCGCCAACTCAGCACTTAAGTAGTACTTCTGTACGCAGAAATGTTGGTCAATAACGGAAGCCACATTGAATTAACGAAGTTAGTCTTAATGATTATTTTTGGCAGTTATTACACTTTGCGAACATTAACTTCGGATATAACACTGTATAGCATAGAAATTCGAAAAAAAAAGAAAGAAATGGAAAAATTATAATAATCAGTGGCGTTGACGTCACTTTTTGCTGATTTGTTGTGATGAACTTAATCATGCCATTATTTTGACGTTTATAGATAAAAAGTACTTCGATGTTCTGAGCCAATTTTTTGCTTAGCTGCACCTACCATCTCTTATAATAACGCAGCAGATTTTTTTAAATAGATATAAGATTCAAAAGTATTATAAATAGAGTAAACTATGGCTTTTTTTTTACTTGAAAATATTTTTTTTTTTTAAATTGTTAAAAAAAGAGACTTTTAGATGTCCGACCGAGTCAGGGTAATAACATCAGTTTTTGCTATGTCTAAAAACATTTGTCCAACAACATCAGTCAATATAGTGAGGTAAAACAATATCTGTCCCACAACATTTGTAAATACACTGAGGTAAATTAACATCTATTTGAGAATATCTGAAACTTCCTTGATGTTATATAACATATGTGTAAAAAGTATATGATTACTACAGATCCCGTTACATCTAATCAGTTATCTAAGTATATCAACATCTGTCAACTCCATCTGGATATTTTACTGATGTAGCTACATCTTTTCAATTATGTTACATGCTAAAGACCACCTGATGGCGATAGAACAGAGAACAGATAAAGTTAGTCATTATTGGAGATAAAAACATAAATATTTTAATGTACAACAAGCATGCTATTACTGAAAATTTCTTTGACGACATGTTTCAACTTAATATCTTCTCCATTATCAATAAACCTACCAGGGTAACTTTCAAAACTATTACAGCTATTTACAATATATTAACAAACTCAATACAAGATCTTTCTCTAAAATCAGGAATAATAAAAACAGACATTTCAGATCACTTTCCAATATACTTCTCTTTGTCACGAAGTTCCACATAAATTAATAATTCAAAAATCTTATGTTATAAAAGAATTACCGATGAAACTCTACACAAAAATATAAGGACTTGCTATCGGCAACAAATTGGCAAAAGGTCTACCAAGAATGTGACCAAGGAAGTACAAACTCTGCGTACATCTCTCTACAAGCAATAGAAAAACCCATTTGAAAAAATAAAAAAATAATAATAAAAATTTATATTATTCTAATCAAATAAAAAAATTTAATGGTGACTTAAAAAGAACATGGAACATTATGATAGAAACAATTGGTAAAAATAAATTTATTTTTAACAAAATGCCTTCTAGAGTAATAATTAATGAAATTGAATCAAGCAACAAACGAGATGTTTCCAATAAATTTAACAAAAACTTTGCCAACATTCGTGCTGATCTTGCATTGAAAATTAAATGCCCAAATAATACATTTAAAAGTTACTTAACAGGCTCTTTAAAATTCAAGGAAATAAATTATGACGAACTTGAAATAGCTATTAAATCACTTAAAATTAAGTCCCCAGGAATCAATGATATCTCTTGCAAAGTAGTGTCAAATGTTTTGAGGTGATACGTAATCCAATTTACCAAGTATTTAATTCATCAGTTTCAACAGGTATTGTACCTGATAAACTAAAAGTCTCTAAAACTATACCAATCTATAAACCAGGAAAAACCAATTCTTTAAACAATTATAGACCAATCTCTATCCTTTTGGTATTCTCAAAACTTCTAGAACTAATAATCTATAATAAACTAAATAAATATTTAAAAACTAACAAAACTGTCATTAAAGGTCAATATGGTTTTCAAAAGCTGAACTCAACTGAGCAAAATCCTTGACCTCTCCAATAGGATAAAAAGATCATTAAAAAAAAAAAAGTTCACATTCGGGATCTTTATTGATTTGTCAAAGGCATTTGACACCGTCAACCATGAGGTTTTATAAATAAAAATGAAAAACTATGGTTTAAAAAATCAAGCTTTAAATTAGTTTAAAAACTACCTTAATAATAGACAGTAGTGTGTTATTATAGATAGAAAAAGCAAATCAAATTTACTAAAAAGAAAATGTGGTGAACCCCAAAGTTCCATTCCTGCTTCTCGTCTGTTTCTTATCTTATTTATATAAACGATCTTCCAAACGCGTCTAATATCTTTAAAACTATAATGTTTGCCGACAATACAAACTTATTTTACTCGTCAAAGACAATCAAAGACCTATATGAAAAAACAATTGCTGAACTAAAAAATAGTATATGGTTTAAATCAAATAAACCTTCACCTAATATTAAAAAAAGTAAGTATATACTCTTTCACTCTAATCAACAAATTAAAAAAAATACCCCTTAACCTACCAACAATTAATATAGTTCAGGATTGTTCAACCAACCGCGATCGTGAACGGACGTATTTTTTTATCAAAGGAAAAAAAAAAAAAAATTACTAAATAATGGCGATATTTTCAGCAACCAATATAAAGGATTTACTGGAGATACATTATTTACTGGAGATACATGAAAACACATTAATAAAACTTTTTGATGATAAATTTGATAAAATGGAAATTAAATTTAGTAATATACAAGAAGAAAATAAAAATCTTAAAAATGAAATGAGGGAATTAAGAAAGGCAGTCGACTTTGTAAGTGAGAAGTATGAAACTACTCTAGCTGAATTGAAAGAACTGAAAAAAAACGCAATTCCAAATGTCGAACTAACAGATAACATAAAGTTTAATGCAAAAACAATGATGTGAAAGACAAGCTTGCCGAACTTGAAGATCGAAGTCGTAGGAATAATCTTAGGTTTAATGGAGTCGAAGAAAGCGAGAACGAATCATGGGAAGACAGCGAGAGAAAATTTCAAGAAGTTTTAAAATCTAAGTTTGGTTTTACTAATGATTTAGAAATTGAAAGGGCGCATCGAATAGGAAGAAATGACAAAGGAGTTGAAAAAAACAGAACAATAATAGTCAAGTTTCTTAATTACAAAGAAAGAAACGCAGTTTTTGAAAAATTTATCAAACTAAAACTTTTGAATGAAAAACTATATGTTAATGAAGATTTTAGCGAAAGTACAACGGAAATTAGGAAAAAGTTGTTTAAAGAAGCAAAGGAATTAAGAGCAAAAGGTAAATTTGCTGAAGTTATTTACAACAAACTTATTACGCGCGATTTTTAAAGGAATTCTTTTATTTCTAGTTATTTAAATTTTAAAAATGGATTCTAATTATCAAAACAATTTTGAATCGCTTTCATTTAACTTTTTTCAATTTAACGACTTGGTGTTTGACACTAATTCAGATCCGGATCTAAACAATTATAGTGATGTAGGAGCTTTGCGAAACAATTGTTCCTACTTCCATAACAATGAAATAAAAGAATTTCTTTCTCGGGATCATTTAAATGTTATTCATTTTAACATTAGAAGTCTTAAAAAAAACTTTGAAAATTTGTGTAATTTAATTGAGGAAACTTCAAATACATTTAGTATAATTTGCTTAACTGAAACGTGGTGTGAATTTGATGACGCTAAATCTAATTTAAATCTCCATATTCGAGGTTTTAATATGATCCCACTAGCGCGTAAAGCAAATAAACGCGGAGGTGGTGTACTTTTTTATATAACGGAAAATTTGAGGTTTTTTATTAGGCCTGAGATGAGTATTTCTGATGACAGCAAAGAAATTTTAACAATTGAACTTTTAACCAATAGTTCTAAAAACATACTTATAAGCTGCTGTTATCGCCCACCATCTGGCCATATTGAAAGTTTTAATGCATTTTTGTGTAATGATATTTTAAAAAATACTTTTAAAGAAAAGAAACTAAACTATATAATTGGTGACGTAAATTTAAACTGTTTTGAATATCACGTTAATAACAACATTAAAAAATTTTACGATGACTTATTCGAACATGGAGCAATTCCACTAATTAACAAACCTACTAGAGTAACCTCAACTTCAGCTACCTTAATTGACAACATTATAACAACCGATATCTTTAATGAAACTCTTAAAAAAGGTATAATAAAAAGTGACGTTTCTGACCACTTCCCTATTTTTTTCTCTATTAATATTGACAACAAATTAATACAATAACATAAAAAAGTCATTATCAAACGTTTTTTCACCAATGCAAATCTAGCATCGTTTAAGGATCAATTATCTTTAATAAATTGGAACCATAATATTAACAGTTCATTTGAAGCTAATGAAGTATACGATACATTATTTCAAACTTTCTATGAAATATATGATGCAAATTTTCCAAAACGTGAATTTATTATAACCAATAAAAGTTTAAAGTCACCATGGGTCAATAAAAATCTTAGGAAATCCTCAAAAATAAAGCAAAAACTGTATATAAAGTACTTAAAAAAACCAACACCAGAAAATAAAGTTATTTATAAAAATTACACTAAAATGTTTGAAAGTCAAAGAAAAAAATTTAAAAAACGATATTACTATGATTTACTAGAAAAATATAAACATAATTCAAAATGCACATGGCAAATTATAAGTCAAATTACTGGAAATAGTAAATTAAAATTATGCTCTGTGCCTAACGCAATAAAATTTGATGGCGTATTTTTATATGAACCCAAACAAATAGCAAGAGAATTAAATAAATATTTCGTGTCTGTTGGCCCTAATTTAGCCAAAAATATTCCAAATATGATTAATCCAATAAATGATTACGTGTTTCCATTAATCTCTAGTTTAGATAAATTTGAAGTACCTTCTTCAGAATTTGAAAGTGCTTTTAAAATGCTTAAAACTAATAAAGCAGTTGGTCCTGATGATATTAATTGTAATATAGTCATAGATACACGAGATACCATAAAACGTATTCTTTTTAAAGTTTTTAAATGTTCTATAAATCAAGGAATTTTCCCCGATCAACTGAAAATAGCCAAAATAAAGCCTATATTTAAAGGAGGTGAACCATCAAATATCAGTAATTACCGACCAATATCTTTCCTCTATGTTTTTTCAAAAATTATAGAAAGAATTCTGTTCAACCAAATATCTAATCATCTTGCTGTTAATAATATACTTTACAAAAATCAATACGGTTTTAAAAGATATAACTCTACTGAACATGCAATAATTCATCTTACTCGTAGTAAAACTGATTCATTCGAAAAGTCAGAGTTTACTTTAGGCGTCTTTATAGACCTATCTAAGGCTTTTGACACAATTGACCATGAAATACTGTTTAAAAAACTTGAACATTATGGTATTACCGGTAATGCTTTAAACCTACTAAAAAGCTATTTAAAACATCGCAAACAATTTGTCTATGTCGACGGATGTTCTTCACAAGATTATCTAAACAAAACCTGTGGTGTTCCACAGGGATCTATATTAGGGCCCTTATTATTTCTAATTTATGTTAACGATCTCCATGAAGTCTCAAAATTAACAGCTATAATGTTTGCTGATGATACAAACCTATTCCTATCTAATAATAACATCAATAAACTTTTTTATGACATGAACATTGAACTATCAAAAATATCAGACTGGTTCAAGTCAAATAAACTTTCGCTCAACATTGATAAAACTAAATGGATTTTCTTTCATCCACGATTTAAAAAACATTTACTTCCAAGTAATATGCCTCTTCTTCATATTCAAATAAAAAGAGTAGTTTTCACAAATTTTCTAGGTATCATTGTAGATGAAATTCTATCATGGAAGAATCACATCGGACAAAAAGCATTGGTGTTTTATATAAAGCAAGAAGTGTTTAAAACAAACATTCATTAACTCAACTATATTACTCTTTTATACACTGTCATATTAATTATGCTAATATTGCATGGAGTAATACCCGTAAAAGTAAATTAAAGCCACTTTATTTTCAGCAGAAGCATATTGCACGTCTTATAAATTTCAAAAATAGTTTCACTCAAGGCCAATCTTATTTAACATGAATGTTTTTAATATATATCAAGTAAATGTTTATAATGTTCTTTGTTTTATGTTTAAATGTAAAACCAACTCATCTCCAGAAAAAAATAAATATTCTTTAGAAAATGATAATTTTGTTAAACAACCAAATAATTTTAAAAAATTTTGATTTTTCTCATGAATGGAATTATTATATGTTCAAAAGAAAACTAAAAAAAGTAATTTTCTCAATTGAAAATATTTTTATATACTTTTAATTGTACCCAGTTTTGTCATCACTCATTTATATTTTACTTTTATACAATATTGATTTAAAGTTTATGTGAGAAACTATATTTAAACACCATTATTTGAATTTTGTTAAAAGTTGCACTGACATTATTTTTACAGTAGTCATTTATTATTTACTTGTTTACTTTAATTTTTATTTTAATTCGTAATATTTGTAAATAATTTGTATCACGAACGGAAAAGTTTAAAACTTGTATTTATTTATTTTATTTATATTTACTAAGTTCAAAGTTCTTCAACAGCGGTTCTCGGTGACAAGACCTGTATGGTCTTCTTTGAGTTCCCGCGTCCTTTATCTTTATTCTTTATTTTTATTTATTTATTTTTAACGATTTCTTTGCATGTAATTTTTCTTATTGATATGTTTGTAAATATTGTGTTTCATATTGTAATAAAGAACAAAAAATATATATATATATATATATATAGAAAATAAGAGCCCTCAATACAAAATTTTTCGGAACACAAAAATATCAAAGAACATAGGTTTACTTTACAAGGCAAAACCATTTCTGTCACAAAAAAAACAAAAACTTATCTTCTTTTCATTCATATATAGCTATCTCATGTATGCCAAAACAGCATGAGACAGTACCCACAAATCTAAATTACAACTACTTTACTTACGTCAAAAACACGCATCAAGACTATTATATAACAAAAACAAAAATTTACTCATGCTCAACCCTTACTAGAACAAATGAACGTACTAAATGTATTTCAAATAAATATTTTTCAAAATATACTTTTCATGTTTAAATTAAAAGTCTGGTTGCAGAGCATTTTACAGCACACTTTTTTAAAAACAATATAAATAAATACAATACAAGAGCAACAGGCAACTTTAAGATATCTAACAACAATACTGTCAAAATTCTTATTTACCTATTGTGGTCCCTATTTATTTAACAAATTAGTTTCCAGAAACGAATCACTGTTAAACTCAAACAACGAACACTCTCTGAAAATAAAGCTCGGAATATTTTTACAAAAACGTTTTTATATTGTTGTAATTGATATTTATTTTATTCGTGTCTCGTATTTTTATTTACTTCGTATATTTCTAACTTTTTATTTATTATTTATATTTATATATCTTTACTGCCAATCTGTGATTGGTTACTTGTAAATAATTTGTAGTTGTAAAATAAACATGTATATAAAAAAATAAAAATAAAAAAGTGAAAAATCACTACCACATGTTATGAAATTATTAAATTATAATGCATTATTTTTACCAATTGTAATTACATATTTGATTTTTTTCAGATGCAGTTAAATCTGTAAAAAAGTAATAAATATAAATGCGCTATTTTAAACAAACGTAGTTGTATATAAGATTTTTTTTAATTGTAATTGGATCCGGAGAAAATTCTTCTAATTGTTATTGGACTTAAAGAAATGTTACCAGATGTAGTTACATCTTCCAAACTATCAAAATTTTTTATAATTTTTGTCACAGCAAATATAATTATACTAAAAATATATTGATATTTTTGTTTCTATGGATACTTTAAATACAGATTAAAATAGTTAAACTAAAATGAATTCCTAAAGTCATAAATATAAAAAAACAAGGAATTCTTAGTTAACTCTAAATGAGAATTAAGTTTTTATATAAGGTGTTGATTACAAGTTTAAAAAAATATTTTTTGTTGTTGATGTTTGTTTTGTTTTGTTATAAAATATTATTTGTGAATATCATTTTTACAACATTTCAAACATAACAAATATGACCGCATCAAATAGATGTCGGAACACTTATTTTGTTAGGTTAATATTATTCAGTCAAATTTAATAAAATTACTTATTAAATATATCGCAAACAAATACCGTAAAATCTTCACATAAATTCAGTCACTTAAGCTTTAAGATTCATATGCTAGACTTATGGGAGACGCATTATTATTGATATTTGAGATACAACAATTTCACGCTATGTGCAAACTTTAGCTTGAGTATATTCATACCTATGTCAAATGAGGAGGTCCTGCGAAAAATCAAGATGATGGAGGCTTGGGAACAAATCAAATTGACGGATATAGCGTGAGGGCACTAATGTAATAAACTCTACTATTTTAAACTAAACTTAATTTCATCGACAGATTTTTAACTTCTCAGTAAAATGTTTTCAATTACAAAAGTTATGACCATACAATTTTTCTCAATCCCCTCCCCCTCAAAATGATGGTTTGGTAAATATTGTATGGCCGTAACTTTTAGTATTGCAATATTTTTAAACGAAATTTAAAATGTGTTAATAAACGTTTATCTACGTTAAACATTTATCTTCATGTCGATACATGAATTTTAGTGCGCTAAACAACTGTCTTGTTAATAATGTTAACATTTTCTTAGACGTACACAGTTATCAAAAAAGAAAAAGCAGAAAAAAAAGTTTATACATTGCTATCAACGATAAATATATAAAAGCATGTTATTATGTGATTTTTTATCCACACCCCCCTGTTGCAATAGCAACGTTGGAGCATTTTCTGTTGCATAGTATAAACCATCAGATAGGCTTAACTTATATTTTAAATACAGCATATTAAAAGAGCTACTTGTTTAAAACCTATTTTTCAATAGATTTTAATCCAATAAAAGGTTTCTCTTAAGTTTGAAAAAATCTTTTTCTAAAGCAGATCTAAGACAGTTCAACGTGAACTGAGCAAAATGAAAAAACTCTTTATTATTGCACTACTAAATTTTGTTGTTTTCGTAAGTTTTGAGAAGTTCTTTTGATTAAAAAAATTGCTTATATTTTAAAAAGATTTTAATTTGAAAAAAAACTCAAAGCTAAATATTAAACATTGAATTTATTTTTCTTGTTTTATCTTATAAAAATATTTTTGATGTTAACTTTTTTTGATTTTTAGAACGACGCTCGCTAATATCCTGCATACCTCTTGTCTGAAAGGTAATTACCTGATTGTTTAAAAATATAAGCAGTGTAACTGATGGTACTTCTCTGTTTTTACTTTAAAAATAAAGAGAAGCAGATTGATTAATTAAATTGATTAATATGTTCTTTAATCAGAGGCGTATCTATAGGTAGGCATATAATAGACACATAATCTACTTTTATTAAGCTTTTTTTATACTTTATAACATTTAATCAACATAATTCTGATTAAGTTTATAAGGATATCAATAATTTAAAGTTTGATACAAATATAAATAAAAGCAAAACATTTAATAAAGTTGAAATATGATAATTTACATTTTACGAAACCATTCGTGAAAAATTAATTGAAAATAGTCTTGTCAGTGACTGACATTTAAACATATAGCCTATCCAGCGGGCAACCGACCTACTTGATGAGTATATTTATAAAGAATATATGAAAATTTATTTTGCTTTTGTTTGCCTGTTTTTTTTTTGTATATTTAACTTTGCACAACATGTAATCAAGGATCGTAGCTTTTTTCTTTAATCAAGAACAAGTGATTTTTATCTCGTGGAGGTTCAAAATTTTGTTTTTGATATTTTGTATTATATTTAAAAAAATCTATGTTATATTTTATATTAAAATTAAGAAATTTGGAAAAAAGTGAAAGGCCAAAGCACAGGAGACCAGAATAGCCATACTTAAAAAAAAACTTAATATACAATTTTACAATAAAGGGCATCCTAACTAAGTTTGGCATAGGTACAAATATTAATTATGGGCACAGGACCTAAATAAGACGTCTTTTGAACGTTCAAAAGACGTCCAAAACGTTCAAAAGACGTTTAAAAGACGTCTTTTTTACGTCCTGTGCCCACTGGGATCATTTATGTTTGTACTTATGTAAAACTTGTTTTTATGCTTTATTTCTTTGATTGCTTTGACCTTATTTTGCATAACCACAAACTATTTACGTACTGCTGACTTTTATTTGTGCAGCATACGCTTTATTCCGCGCTTTTATTTATATGATGGCAGTACTAAAAGAAAATGTTTTTTTTATAAATAATAATTTATTAAATCAATTTAATCAATTAACTATAAACGTTTAAACACGTTCCTCTAGAGTATCTAAAGTATTACGATGTTGTGACGAGGAAGAAAAGGTCAAAGCAGTCGAAATTTGCGTGACGTTATTTATGGACGTTCTCATATTCTTAAAAAAAAAATTCGTAAAATATAGTCCTTATAAGCACAAATAATAAATACAATTGTGAAATGTAACTGTGAATTTGAACATCAATCAACTAAAGAATTATAAACCTATATTTTATTACTGAAATTAAAAAATAATAAAAATCGAAAGTTTTGATTAAATTTTTTTAACTATCAAAATGTTTAAAACAATTTATAAAAGGTTGGTTTAAATAATAAAAATACAATAAATAAGAACACGGAAACTCAAAAAGACTAAGAAGTGTTAACACTATGAACCGTCAAAACAAAGCGCTCTTAAAAAAAGTAATTTTTTTTTTCGTAATCATTTGTTAAATCAATTCAATCAAATAACATTGAACATTTTAAAATATTTCTCTAGACTAAACCAAAATTCAAAATTACGTTTTGAAGATGAACCATTGCCTCAACCTGTGCCATCAGAGAATTTAGACAATGTTGTTCCAAACGATACTCCCGAACAAAAATTCAAACCAGGTACTTGGATAGGAGATGATGAATATTTGAATGATGAACATCTGCGTGATTTAAACCCAAGAGCTTCGATGGTACAGGATGATGTTTTTTCAAATGATGAAACCATGCATCAATCTAACCCTAGAGATTTGACGAAACAAGAGTTTGTTTTTTCTAATGATGAAACCATGCATCAATCTAACCCAAGAGCTTGGATGGTAAAAGATAACATTTTTTCAAATGATGAAAACATGCATCAATCTAACCCTAGAGTTTGGATGGAACGAGATAGTGATTTTATACATGATGAAACAATGAGTCAATCTAACCCTAGAGCTTGGATGGAGCAAGATAATGTTTTTTCAAATGATGAAACCATGCGTCAATCTAATCCCAGAGCCTGGATGGAACAAGATAATGATGAAACCATGCGTCAATCTAATCCAAGAGCCTGGATGGAAAGTGATGACTTTTCTAATGATGAACGTCAGCCTTTTATTCAGAACGATCAAGATGAAACAAGGTAATTATTTATTACAAAAATATAGCAGTTCTATTTTTTTTTGTTTTCTAATAGTATTTTCTTCTAAAGTGCTGCAATAATGCAGTGGTTAAAGCGCTGAACTTCTAAATCTAATGTCTAGAGTAATTATTTTCCCAAGTCTTAATAGAAGCGAGAATAGCTTAGCGTATACACATTATATATTACTCTCTCTAGTGTGCTTATATAATATAAAAAATACTATTTTCACCCCATCTTGTAACATTAACAGTTTAAAGATATTTTTTATGTTATAAATTGTATATATAACAGAAAATCTTTTAATTTTATTTTCTTTAGTCCAGATCACGATTTACAAAATTTTTATGATGAATCTCCATTGTCTGAACAAAGGTTTACGGAGGAAGACGATGTTTTTTCTAGTGATGCAAGAAAGGGTTAATCATCAGGATCTCGTGGAAGGTCAAAATCAAAATCCAAATTAAATCGCGCTTCACGCAGACACTAAAAATTGGAATAAATTGAACATTTTAGAATGTCCATTAAAATAAACTTAGTTATAATAACACGTTTTACTTTGAATTAATAAATTTGTGTAATTTTTTAATTTTTTTATTGATTTATAAAATGCAAGTTATAACATAAAAATATGCCGTTAAAGTGTGTAAATAAGAGTTTTTCGTATCAGTTAAAATTCATTATATTGAAATGCTGCTAAAGTGCGTAAATAGCGCAGATACGTTTTGTATATTGTATGGTAAGCGATATTTTTGATACAGAAATGTTTTCTTTTATTCTTAGTTTTTAGTTTTGGATGCAAAATTGAAGACTAAGATCTGGGGACCAAATGTATTTTGCCATATTTGTGCTTTTAGGTTTCAAAACTGCATTAATCAATAAGGAGCATTTCAAAAGAAAAATAAACCCCTCCCCAAAATCTCTTGACATTTACAACTACATTTGTATCAGATCTTCTGGGATTTTGAAAAAAGTGTAAAGATATCCTTTAAATTAGTGGTTAAAAGTTTATTGAGAAATAAAAATGTATATTACTCTGGAAAACTTGTGACAAAAACTCTGTTATCATATCAGAAATTGGGCTACAACAAAGGGATTCATTTTCTGCACTTTAATTTTGCTTTCTTTCCCCATATCTGTGGTGCAATTAGCAATGAAAATGGTAACCGTATCCTTAAAGATGAAGCGGCAATGAAAAACAGGTATCAAGGAAGTTGGAGTCTTTTGATAATAGCAGACTACTTCTGAGTTGTGGTCGGAAATACCCCTGATGGAGAGCATAATCAATAGAAATCAAAAGTCGTGAAATTCAGAGGACATCTCCGCGAAATAAATATATTTGTAATTTTATCATTAAAAAAAACTATTAAACAGATAGATACAAGCACTTTTATGAGATTTTTGATTTGAACAGAGACGTCTCAAGGGGAAAGCGTAGGAGTGTGTAGCCCCCCCCCCCCCCCTATTCGACCAAGTAAATTTTAGTCGAACTACATCTGGTCTTTGTAGGACTTGATCGGCAAAAATCCTTCCTTTTTCAACTTTCCACATTTCCTTTTTCAAGTTTTCTTCGGGACGGACATGGTTTTGAAGTTTGGGTTTAAATCATGCACATTTTCATCATTCAAATTTTAATGCTCTCGTTTCCAAGAACCTGGTTTGAATTTTTGTTCGGGAGTATTGTTTGGAAAAACATTGTCTAAATTCTCTGATGGCACGAGTTGAGGCAATGGTTTATCTTCAAAGTCACAAAACGTTACAAGTTTTATTTTAGTCAAGACGTGTAAAATTTAATTTTTGAATGTTGACCAGTGTATTTCAGCCAGAGTTGATAAGGCCACGCTGCGTCAAAGTAACTTTCTGCCGAAAGGCCAACTTTTACGGAGGTGGAAGCTTTTAGCGACGGCCTTCAATTTAATTTTTAGCGGCATTATGTTATTTCTTCCGCCTCCAGTAGCTTCTGCCCTTCTATTGGCGGTCGCAGTCAGAGTTATTTTTTGGAGACAAAATGTTTCGGAGGCCGACGCCATTAGGGAGACGGAAGCCATTGGTGGCCAATGGCTTCCGCCTTTATTATTAGAACAATTTAAATACCGCCTAAATTATTAGAACAAATTAAGTTTGCAAAGTGGAAAAATACCACTGATGTTATAAATTGGCTCTCCATTATCAAAAATAAAAATGACTGTACATTTATTCAGTTTGACATTAATGATTTTTGCCCCTCAAAAACTACAGATATTTTAGATAAAACAATTGAATTTGCGAAAAGCCACACAGTTTTTCCAGATGACACAATCCGTATAATAAAACATTGTAGAAAAACCTTACTTTATTTTAATACGAAAACTTTATTTTAAGAAGAAAACTTTACTTTTCTTTATTAAGAAAAAGAAAAACATACGTGGCTGTAAAAATGGGCAGTTATGACGGAGCAGAAACTTGTGAATTTGTTAGACTATACATTTTAGGTTCATTAAATAAAATAATCAATATATAAAAGATTTAAGCCTTTATAGCGACGATGTTTAATAGTAATGCGAAAAAAATCTGGTCCACAGCTCAATATAATTAGAAAAGATGTTATAAAAATGTTTAAAAATAATGGCTATCAAACCGAAAAAAACAAAAATTTTTAAATTATGAATTTTCTTGATGTCACAATTAACTTCTCTGAAAAATCATGTAAGTCTTTCAAAAAACTAAACGATGATTTATTGTAAACAAGTCCTGATTCAAATTAATAACAGGCTGAATCAAAACTCCTCTAATGAAAGAATTCAATTACTGTAAGCGAGTATTTGAAGATGCCCTTAAAAAAGGTGAAAATTTTGAAGTAAAACTTGATCCTGAAAAAAAGAATACAAATAGCGAAATAGAACTAGAAATTAGGCTATTTATTTTGATCACGGTAACAATGCCAATTAGTCGCTTTTCATTCATTTATTCAAGATGTCATAAAAAAACTCCTTTTGTATTTAAAAGTTCCTTTTACAACATGCGTTTTTAATCAAAAAAATAAACATGTCTTGATAATTGCGTGATTCAACTAATTAAATTTTGATTTTATAAAGCATTCTGGATCTTTTTTTGACTAAAAATTTATTGGACGAGTAAAAGACGTTCAAAAGACGTTTAGAATTTAAATGGGACGGACGAACGCTAATTGAACGTGAAAAGGAGGTCTTTTTTCGTCTTGTGCCCACTGGGAAAAAAATGAAGTTTATTTTTTTATAAAGAAAAGTATATTAGCTAAAAATCAAATAAACTTTTATTTGAAAAAAAATGCTAGAAACATTTAGTTTTGACTTTATTTAAAGATGCCATTTTTGTGTAATAATTGATAAAAATTTAATTGGTTTTTTACCTTACTACGTGATAAATTAATTAGTAAAAAATTTTTAACAATTGAGTTGTTAAAATATACATATTCGGGGTTAGGGTTATATTTTTACCAATTGATTTGTTAAAGTATATAGAGTCAGGGTAAGGTTTAAAATATATAGAGTCAGGGTTAGGATACAGTTGTAAATACAGCTGTAATGTATTTTTAGCAAATGATTTCCCCTTTGAAGCAGGTATTATTATTAATGTTTTTCTTCTCTGTTTAGCAAATCATTGGGTTTTTTAAAAAAAAAAAGTTAACAATTTTTTTATCCCACCAAACTAACTGATGACCATTTGTGAAATGTTTGTTGATGTTGCCAACATATTCAGCTCTTTTTTTTGTTTTTTTTTCATTTCTGTATTATATTACATATCTCGAAAAAATATTAAACGTTAAGGGTGGAATGCGAAAAAAGAACTATAAATTCGAAGTCATAATACAAACCTGAAATTTAACTTGAACAAATTCATAAAGCAAACTTGAACTTATATTCAATTACACTTAAAATCCGAAGGTGTTCAAGATAAAGATGAAAAAACTTACTTGAGAAAGAAAAAATTGTTTCTGTATACAAGAAGCCAACTTGAAATTTTAAGTTCTACTATAAATCTGAAGTCTGACTAAAGTATAATGCAAGAAACGAACTAGAAATGAATTCTTTCTTCAAAAAATTCGGCACGAGTCGCTTTTTAAAGTTCGGAACTGCCAAGTCGTGAAACTGGTTTATTTAAGGTGATATTTTTATATTATCAATATAATTATATAATCATAACTATATTTATTACAAATTAAATTAAATATATATAAATATATATGTAAATTAAAAATATATAAATATATATGTATATATATGTGTATATATATATATATATATATATATATATATATATACATATATATATATATATATATATATATATATATATATATATATATATACATATATATATATATATATATATATATATATATATATATATATATATATATATATATATATATATATATGTATATATATATATATATATATATATATATATGTATATATATATATATTTATATATATATATATAAATATATGCATACATAAATATATATATATATATATATATATATATATATATATATATATATATTTATATATATATATATATATATATATATATATATATATATATATATATATATATTTGTTTATTTATTTTATGTATATATGTATAAATGTTACATTACAATTGACAGTAGCTACAAATCAGCCAATAACTTTTCAAAATGTTAATAGTGACTAATCATCGGCTTGCCACTTTTGAATCCTGCTACAAGTGTTTCATAAAGTAACCAATAAGCACAATTACAGTAAACCGCCTAAAATCCCTTTATAGGGTTACTGGAATTCCGCTTTTTACTTAGTGGACCATTAGTGACAGACGCTAAAAGTGGCTAGCCAATGATTAGCCACAAGTACCGTTTCGCAAAGTTATCGGCTGATCATTGAATTTACAATAAACCACTCAAAATGTCCGATTGAAATCCGCTAAAACTATGCTTACTGAGCTTAACACTGTTGCAAAAGACGTTTTTTAGCAAAGTTTACAACCCATACCGACAAGTTTTAAATCGACATACCGACAAGTTTAAAACCCACTTACTGACAATACTTAAACAGAATAATGCTATAAAGATTTTAAAGAAATTTCTTACTTAAAAATTAGTTTTCCGTAATAATTAAGTATGTATTGTCACTTTGTTGAAATATAAATCGTTTATATTCAATCCTATATTGAGTATAAACGGTTACTGCCGGTTGTTTATTCTCAATCTAGGACATAACATACCACAGTGAGTAAAAGTAGTCTGTTTCAATCGGTTTTTACCGTTACTCGAAAACTACGGTTTTTTGTCAAAACCGATGTAAATGAAAACCGTCGGTTTCCAAAAACATTTTTAGCGATTTTATTGTATAATGTCTTTTGAATGTTTACTTATTATAAAGAATTATAAAAAAACAAATTTAAAAGTAATTAAATTTTTAATTGTTTACAAAAAACGAGCCTTAAATAAATCGTAGCTGATCTAGCTACAGATGTTACGATTAATGCGATAACGAACAATTTTATTCGCTCATCGATTCAACAAAGGGAAAGTCATCTTCTTAAAACCTTACAACTGTAGTGAATTTAATCCATCAAGATTTTTCTTATGAAAAGGAAGTGATGAAACAAAAAATTATTGAAAAAATTAAAATGGGATATAAATTCAACTAAAATCATAAATAATACACATCTTTGAGACACAAGGTATATTTGTGTCAACCTGCATATAAGCGAAATTAAGAAAATCTATAATATTAGCTTAATTAAGATTTATGGTTCCTGTCTAGCTGAAAGTTTACTTCAAAATGTTAAGTATCATTTGAATTCATTTGGTGTCTGTATGGGTAGAGTAGTAGGAGGTTCAACTCAAAATGGTGCAGCAATCAACCAGAAGCTCAAGCATTTAACATTAGCTTTATATTATTATATATTATTAGCTTAATTATAATATTAGCTTAATTAAGATTTATGGTTCCTGTCTAGCTGAAAGTTTACTTTAAAATGTTAAGTATCATTTGAATTCATTTGGTGTCTGTATGGGTAGAGATGTAGGAGGTTCAACTCAAAATGGTGCAGCAATCAACCAGAAGCTCAAGCATTTAACAGACATTGTTGATCAGTTTTGCTTTACTTATGAAATTGATCTTGGTGTATGCAACACATTATACAAGAGAATTAAAGACACAAACGAACCAATTCCCAAGGAAATGGACAGTGATTCAGAAGAAAATGAACATGGAATTTACGATGATAACTAAAAGTCGTTACAAGTTGCAAGTTTTGTTTCGAAACGTAAACATAATGTTAAAATAATTTGATTAAATAAGTTATTTAGCAAGCAATGCTAAATAAACTTATATGAGTTTCATTATTTAAGAAGAAAAATCGAAAACCACGGTTAATCGAATTTTTTTTTAAATTAAAACCGAGACCGCGTTTTTTTTTTTAATTAAAACCAAAACCGCGGTTTTTTTCTTAATTTAAACCGAAACCCCTGCATTTTATAAATGCGGTTTTTTATAAACCCTAGCTAACATTCAAGACTTGCAGTTCGCAGGGAAGTAGTCTAATTGAGAGTGCTGAAAGCAAATTTTACATTTTGCCGCCTAAACTCTGGTAGGCCAAAAGAATTCTTGTAACAAGTTTTTCACAGTAAGATGCTTTTTCGTTTACAAAAAATTCTCAACCACTAGTTTGATAGATTTCTAAATATACGCATATATAGCTAAATTCTCTTTTAATGTGCTTTGTGATAAGACCGCAAAGATTTCTGGGTGCGATTTAAAAACAAAACAAAAAACTCGCAGAATCTGATACGAAAGTTAATCTTTTAGATGTTTACTTAATTGTTTTCAGAGACTTTCGAAAATGCTATACTTTCTTGTGGAAACAACTATATCAATTTATCAAAAATTAACATAACAACAAAATTATCAATTTTGGACGTCTGTCAATATTCTTTTCATTAAACTTTAACTTTGGACTAAATATTAACTCAGCTGAAAAACTTTCAAATTTTTATTTTCTTGCGAGAATTTGAGTTCTTTTTATACATTTAGCATAAAATATTTATATAACATAAAAATAAAAAATAAAATAGCATAAAGTTTATTTTTTATTAAACGGTCAAGTGTTTTATAACATTTAAATTTATTTATCTCGACCTTCTGAAACATTCAATTTATTTGAATACTTCTTTTTCTTTTTTTTTTTGTTTTGTTCTTTATTACAATATTTATTACAATTTAAATAAAAAAAACTTTACTACAATGATAAAAGTTAACAACTATGGTTAAGAAATAAATAATAAAAAAAATATATACATATCAGGTCTTGTCACAGAGAAACCGCTAATTGCTTGTGGATAAAAAAAAAAAAAATTAATATAAAAGATTATACATAAAATATATACATATACTAATATAGATAAGGGATTTTTAAAAATTTTAAAATTTTAAAATAGATTAGTATATTGTCAGTTGAAAAAATGAGTTTTTTAAGATTTTGTTTAAAAGAATCAAAATTACATTCTTGAGAAAAATCTTTAGAAGTATTTAGAACTATACTATTCCATAAAAATGGTCCGCGAAATGAAATAAAAAATTTTCTAAAATTAGTTTGAGAAAATGGTTGTCGAATTAAATTATCGTTCCTTAAAATATATTTATTTCTATTTCTCTGTAAATACAAGTTACGAAAAGAAACGGGTGATAGGTGGGTCTTGCATTTATACATAAAACAAAGAATGTTAAAAACATTTAACTTGTATATACTGAGTGCTTTCATATCATAGACTTGGCGTGAGCAAAACGGTCCTTGAAATTTATAAGGCGTACTACATGTTTCTGTTGCCGATAGAGAGGTTTAAGTTTACTTTTATAAGTGCTACCCCAAGCAATGTTTGCATAATTGATATAGTAATGTTTATCAAGAATGTTTCTTATTTTGTATAAAATGCCTATACTCTTTGAAATTTTAATGTACAAATTAGCAATGTGGCTTCTCCAATTAAGATTTTCATCGATATATTTACCTAAAAATCTTGTCACTAGAACTCTTTTAATAATAATGTTATCGATGGAAAGAAAGGGTAAGTTGCTAGGTGCTTTTTACCATAAGGATGAAAAAGAATCCATTTCGTTTTATCAATATTTAATGATATTTGTTTAATCTAAACCATTTGGAAACTTTGGCTAGTTTAATGTTCATGTTTCTAAAAAGTGTGAAAATGTTTTTATGAGAAAAAAGTTAGAATCATCAGCAAACGTAATTGTAATTATGTTAAAAGCTTTTGGTAGATCATTAATATATATTAGAAATAGGAGGGGTCCTAATGCGGATCCTTGAGGAACTCCATATGAAATATTTAACAAATTAGATGATACGTTATCATCCGCATAAACAAATTGTTTCCGAATATTTAGGTAACTTTTAAGCCAAATTAATATATTTCCAGTAATTCCGTACCACTCCAACTCGTTAAAAAGAACTTTGTGATCAATAGTATCAAAAGCTTTTGCCAAGTCGATGAAAACACCTAAAGTAAATGAAGAATTTTCAAATCAGTCATATATATTTCATGTAAATTGTAAAATAGCATGTTCAGTGGAATTGATTTTTTGAAATCCATATTGATTGCTGTATAATAAATTGTTTATAGTAAGATGATTATAAATTTTATTGCACAAAATTCATTCTAAAACTTTAGAGAATACAGAAAGTACCCAGCAAGCACACAACGTTGAAACAACGTTGAAATAACGTTGATCGACGTTGATCAACGTTATTTCAACGTTGTTTCAACGTTGTGTGCTTGCTGGGTAGTGAAATTGGTTGATAGTTTTAATATTGGTATGACTTTAATATTGGTATGAAATTAATATTGGTATGCTAATTTTAGAGCTTGTGGAAAATTTCCCTGTTTAAATGTTATTAAAAAAATCTTAAAGAGTATATCTTTTAAAACATCAAATGAACTTATAACAATGTTGCCCTTAATACCATCAGGGCCTACTGCTTTGTTAGATTTCAACATTTTAAATGCAATTTCAAACTCTTCAAAAGATAATTCAAAAGAGTTCAAGTATGAGTTTAGAGGGAAACATAGATCAATTATTAAACTGTTGCTATAGGAATGTTTTTTGCAAGATTTGGTCCTACAGACATAAAACATTTATTAAACTCTTCCGTAAATTGTCTTTTATCATATAAAAACTCATTATTATGTTTAAACATGTTTGGCAAAGAGTGAGATGTACTTTTTTTGCTGCTAGTAATTTCTCTTTATAAACCAAGTGCGTTTAAAATTTAATTTTTTTTATCTAGTGAATTTGAATAATTTTGTCAGCAGCATGATTTAGTAGTAAACTTTAGTGAACACCAGTTGATGTTAAATGCTTTTTTGCAACCTGGAAAATGCGCTATATTCCACCATCAGCCTTTATGAAGATAATCCAGATTCATCTTATATAGTTTGCAAATTGCGATATGTAAAAAAATAAATAAATAAATTAAAAGTAAACTTTTTTAATTTCTTCACTACATCACTCCATATAACACTAAAAACATATTGTTAAACATTTATTGTTACAAGACGGGGATAATACATACATTCTTTATATAAATATCTATAATCAGAACAAGTCATTACATTTTTAATAAGAAACACACTCGAGAAAGTAATATTTAATATAGTTCTGAAAGGCTACACTCGCTAACTTCTCATAAGCGTTTGAAAAAATATTACCTCTTGGCATTTAGTTTAGAAGTTCAGCGCTCAAACCACTGCACTTTAAACAGAAGAACTCGTAAACAACAAAAATGAAAAAAAAAAAATTCTGTAACAACATTTTTTTATAAACGATTACATAGTTTTCTCTGGAACGTTATTATTAAAAGACAAACGCTCATCATTAGAAAAAATATTTCTTAATATCCATGCACTTGGATTTTTTTTTTATGCATGGTTTCGTTGACTGAAAAATCACTATCTTTATCAATCAAAGCCTTTAGCTCTGATTGATCTACACTTTTCTCATTTAAAAAAACATTATCTTGTTCCATCCAAGCTCGTGGGTTTATAGTACACCCATATTTACCATTCAACTCATCGTCTACCTAAAACGAAGGACTTTGAGGCAAAGATTTTATCATTCAAATCATCGTCTTCGCACAACCAAGGACCTGGAGGAAAAGATTTCGTTTTAGCATTCAAATCATCCTCTTTCCATAACCAAGGTCCTGGAAGCAAAGGTTTATAGCGTCATTTTGAATCTGGATTTAGCTTTGAGAAAGTTTTAAAATGTTTAAAATTATCCGATTGGCATGTTTTAACAAATTACTATAAAAAAAAAAATGATTTTTTTATGCAAATTTATTATCTCTCTACTTTTTAAAAACATTTAGCATCCATTTTTTGACAATTAATTAAGACACGTTTTGTATTTTTTTAACATCGACAATTTTTTAAAATACTATATAATAAATACAAAAATTCATATAAAAACAGATTAAGCAAAACCGACTTGCAGTTTTTAGAAAAGTTTTCTTATATTCTGTATAAAATATTATATAAGTGGATTTTTTACATTTGCATAAAATTATGTGTTTATTATTATAATATGTTATATTAGATGCTATGCAATAAAGCTCATTTATAAAAACCGCTTTAAAAGTGTTGATTATTTGCAATTGGTATAAGAGGTTATAGAACAGTTTCCTTTTTCTATTACGTGCATAAATTCAATAGAAGAGTAGTTTAATGCGCTGTCGTCTGTGTCAATTTTTAAATACGCCCCTTAATACAATATATTTTCAATTTTTTCAATCTGGCTGTTTATATTTAAAGCAAAAAAAAAATGTAACAATTTTTTTTTTGCTATAATTAAAAATTCTTTATTATTTTATTTTTATTTATTTATAAAAATTATATAAAAATTTATTATATTAAAATATATAAAAATTTATAAAAAAATATTAAAAAAATTATATAAAAATTTTACAACGTGTTTACACGCTTCAAAATAAAATATAAAACAAAAGATTGACAGGAGCAAGTAGAAGACAACAGTCAGGGGTTAAGGGTTCAATCAAGCCCCTAAAGTAATCGTAAGGTTTTTTTTTTTATTTCACAAGTTCACATTATATAAATATATACTTTCTCATATTATAAAGCAATGTAAAATAACTGCAATAGAATAAATAGATGAAAAAAAAGAATTTTAATAAAACGAGATTTTATAGTATAATAGGAAATAATAAAAGAAAATCCCAAAACTTCAAAGTAATTCCATTAGAATTTTTTTTTTTAATTTTTATTTTTCTGTTAAAAAAACAAAAATATGTTAATGGCTGGTCAGTCGAGCAAAAGAATTTATTGAGGTTATAAATTTCATATTTTAATCAAAAACTGTATTCCATAAAAAAGGTCCTCGATATGAAACTGAATCATAATTAGACTTAGGTAAAAATAAAGTTGTAAACCTGCTCCGTCTATTAAATACTCATTAAGTATTTATAGTTAATTTTTGGAAAGCAATCATTTATAAATTTTGGAAGCATGTCATTTTGATATTTAAACATAAACAACACATTTTTAAAGAGGTTTAACTCATAGACATTAAGTGCTTTTATTTCTTGGAATAACGGCATAGCGTGGGCTTATTTATGTACATTACATATAATTCTACATGCTTGTTTTTGTTTGATGTAAATATATATATATAAATATATATATATATATAAATATATATATATATAAATATATATATATATATAAATGTATATATATAAATATATATATATAAATATATATATATATATATATATATATATATATATATATATATATATATATATATATATATATATATATATATATATATATATATATATACATTAAACAACATTAAGCACTCCATTTGTAGAATACACTAATATAATTTATATATAAATAATTATATATAATTTATATAATTATATAATAAATATATATAATTTATATAATAGTTATATATAATTTTAACAATAATTATATTATAATTATAAATAATTTATAGCAACATTGAGCATTTCAAATTTCTGCTGCTAAACTTGTCTCTATATTTACAAAGAATTTATTTAAATTTTAGGTATTTTTCTTCTTATCAAATATATCTTCATTTATATTGGTTTATAAACTCTTTGGAATTGTGACATTTTTCATTATTTGTATTCTTCAAATAATTTCTCTAATAACTTCCCATGTTTTTTTACTATTTTCCTATCGAATGATCTAAGAGATTAGAACAGTAGAATTTTTTTAAATTTGTTTTTTTGATCGTTCAAAACGATTCACATATTTCTCTTATTTATTTTCACTGCTAATTTGCACTGTTTTGGTTTTTAAGAATTTTTTGAAAAAGTTTTCGTTTTTTTCTGGGTGATCTTTAAGGCCGTTTGTCATCCACGGTCGTTTGTCATCCACGGCCGTTTGTCATCCACGGCCGTTTGTCATCCACGGGTTATTAAAGGTTTTAGAATAAGTAGTTTTTCAAGTTTTGAAAAAGATATTTCTTATTGTTTAGAAATATATTTTTTATACAATCGTATGAACAAGTAATATGCATTATTTGCATTACTGTACTTAGTTAAAAATCCCTAATCAGTTTTCGCTAACTGTTCACAAAGTTCGTTAATGGATTGACTGTTTATTTGCATCACATATGTTGTAGAAGGATTGATAGCGTCAGAAAATACAAAGTAAGTTATAAGAAAATTTAGAAAGTGATGGCTAACATCAGTTTTTAAGATGATACTTTACACTTAAGAAACGATATAATTGTTAGTTAAAATAATATCAATAATCGAAAAAGAATTGTGCGTGACTCGCGTTGGTTTGTTTTTCATAGGTATAACGTTATTCTGAAAATGAATATTAACAAACAGTTTAGCGTAGCAATCATTATTTAATTTTTAAATATCTATGTTAAAACATACTCATAGTATTTAACTAGTCTGGAAACGCACGTCATTAAAAAATTAACTTATAGTCATTATATAAGTTAATTTTTAGTGAAATAATTAACCCTGATAATAAAGAAACATTAATATATTTTAAACTGAAACTATATATTAGTGCAAAAAACAAACATACATTATTTCAAGATTCAGAAGTGCTGGAGAAATACTAAACACAGATTTGAAACCAGCATAAAAAAGTACATCTAGTAAGCCTAAAATTAAAGCTGGTGCAAAGTCATTGTTGACCAGTGTAAAATGCAGATCGGGAAAAAAACTAATAGAATCTCATCGAAGAAAAAGATATCCCCGAACCAGTTTCTTTTTTTTAATAAAAATTTGTACCGATAGTAATTAACTCGTTTCAAGCAGTGTTCTAAATATTATTTACCTTGGTACTAATACTTAATCCTTTGATAAATAGCAATGTTTACCGAACCGGTAAAGTTGTTAAAATTTTCTTTTTTAATATTACTTAGATGCCCTAAAAGGTTCTTGTGGTCTTATCACAGAGCACTGCGAAAGAGAACTTATTAGGAAGTTCACCCATCTATTTTAACCGAAGTGGTAAAATTTGCTTTGAGGTAGGGTTTGAACCACCGATCTTTTGATTCTAAGCCATATGCAATACCACTGCACCGCAGCAGCTCTATCCTTTAAAGCAGAATTTTCTTTATAATTTTTAATGTAAACAATAAGTATAGCTTTTTTATATGGTATTTTTCTACCTCTTACTAAAAAATATTAAAGTAAGGGTTAAGTATAGAAAAGGTCGGTATGGAATATATTCCCAAGACCCGTATTTTACGGGTCGAAACAGCTAGATTAAATTATTCGTAGTCACAACGAAAATTTCAGTAAATTTAAGATTACTTTTTTTAGGTATTTTAGGTTAAACTCACTCCACTTCAAAACCCTTGTCGTCGGATATAAATATTACTTTACGAATCTCTCCATATTCGATAAATAAATTATCGTTTCTTTCTAATTGCATTCAAATAAAATACATTAAAGTTATTATTAATAAAAAAATGAAACTTTATACAAAATATTTTAAAACTTAAAAAACTAAATACAGGAAAATAACAATGACTTGTAAAAATCAAATTAAGATTATTAGCCAGTATTACAAGCCACATGAGGAAACACACTTGTAGTAATAACCATCACATTGCGCATCAGACGAACATGACTTTTTTCCATCACTAGATTTCTTATTTGTCCAACACCACATTCTGTCAAGCCCCTATATAAACATTTATATATATATATCTATATCTATATCTATATCTATATATATATATATATATATATATATATATATATATATATATATATATATATATATATATATATATATATATATATATATATATATATATATATATATATATATATATATATATATATATATATATATATATATATAGCACGAATATCTACGTTTACGATTGATGGAAGGTTATAATAAGACATATATATTTTTGATTTTATAGGAATTTCTTTCTTTATTCAAATGAGGTTTTATTTAAGAAATCAAATATCTTACATTACAATATGCCCAGCAAGTTGATTTATAGCAACCATATTCCACCTTAAATCCAGATTTAGGATCAATTCCATTTAATGTAGCCTCCGTAACAATCATTAATGCAAAAAGAACTGCGACAAAAACGATACGCATTGCAATATCCTTGTTTTAAACCTACATGAAAAAAATATTAAAATATATTTTGTATAAATTGTTATAACTATAACAACGTATATAAAATATATTGTATATCTAACTTGAAGAGAATATAATTCACAAAACTGTTTTACAACCATAAAATCTTGGTTTAAACTGGTAATAATAAAATGCTTTCTTAATAATAACATTATAAATGCCTATTGTTTTTAATTAATTTGTCAAAAAGTAATTAACACGTCCGTTTGAAACTAAAGTAGTTACGTTAAAACTATATATTAAAAAAATCGATAAATTTAAAACATTTTATATCCAAAATACAGTGTAAAATGTAGATAAAAAAGAAACATAGCTAAGTACACATTTATTTTTGATTTAAAATAAACTATTTATATATAACTATACCTATAAGCTTCCGTATTTAACGTTGAAATAAGTAACATTCAAATTTCTGGCGAATTTATAAAGTTTTTCCGACTAATACCCAGTACTCTTACAACGCCTTTAAGTAACACAATAGAAAAAAAAGATGACAAACAAAAACAGTACAATTGTGCTGTTTTTGTATGTTATTTTGTTCTGTTATTTCTATATAACAGAGTAATTTACAGCTTAAAAGGGTGTAGCAATTTAATCAACAGTATAATCTTTCATAACCTTTCGCTTACACAACAGAATGCTTAAATTATAGAAGGTGAAAAAAAAGGAAAAGCTAGTTAATTTAATATTTAGATTTTTTAACTTTAATGTTAACTTTTACAGAATAATTTTGTAATGACGCTATTTAAAACAGTACGACTGTTATTTTATATTTGTAGAATACAACTTTTTTTCTATAAGCAATAAGTTTTAAAAAGAAATCGTTTATGCACTTTCTTATTCTAAAAATTTTTGACTGTAAGATAAATATTTTTCTAATAAGTTTTGTTTTTATTTTCCATTGGATTAGTTTTTCTAGGGCCGAAGGGGTCACTGCTGTCTAAAAGGCAATTTTTTTTATTTTTTGGTTATTTTTTTCAACAGCGGTTGCAAACTTCCATCAACTCTTTAACTTCAAAACACAAACCTTGATAAGCAAAGCCGCTGAGCGGAGAGACAGGTATATACTTAAAATATGTAATATATTTTTTAACTAAATTTCTTTTTAATTGGAATAACTTTTGAATTTAACTGAAAGTAAAATGAATTTTTTAGTGAACTTCGTAATTCGTAATTCGTATTTTAGCAAATATTTGCTAGTCCTTAGACATTCATATTGAAAACTATTCTTTCCAATAATATATATAATCAATGATTTAAATAAAAAATTCATTTTGATGTAAGGCATTCGAAATATATATTTTTAGTGCAATCATGTCAGTACGCACCTACAACCTTTGCACTTCCTTTCTTCTCCTGTTATATCTAATATCTTGTTTTAGAAAATAATAAATTTAGTGAAATTAATTCATCCAGTAGGCACTGTACCTTTAAAAGACATCTTTTCAACGTTCTAAAAACAACGGTCGTCCAAAACGTTCAAAAGACTTTTAAAAGACGTCTTTCTTACGTTCCGTGCCCACTGGTATATGAAAATTAAGTTTTTAATTTAGCTGGTTACATAGTTAGACACAATTTTCTACTATTATACACAAGTACTTTCTTGCAAAGATAAGCAGCTAATTAAAACATATAAATCGTAATGGATTTTTTTATAAAATAGATTTTTAAAGAGTTTAGTTTTATACAGCGTTTAAACAGGGCATTTTGCGTATTTGAAGATTTTTGTAAATTTCAATAATTGTCGAAAAAATAGATAAACTTAAATTGTTTAAGTCTTTCCTTAATTGGATAATCGTGATGTATTTCAAAAATGCTTTTGCCATAAATAGTTTATGTGAATTGTTTTAAATAAATTTTTTACAGCGAGGGGCCGAATTATATTTTTTTATAAACGACTAAAACTTAATTGAAATTTTTTATTTAATTAAAGCTTATTTTTATCATCGTGTTATTGTTGAAGCCAAGTTAACAGAAAAAGAAATAAATATGTTCTTAACAAATCAAAATCTTTTCTAAAAGATAATGATAAAAAGATCCAAATCTTTTAAAAAAGAGTTTAATCTTTGATTTTGATGTCATGTATTTTATCACAATTCATCACACTTTTCTCTGTAATTACGAATGAAATGTGATGGATTTTATCACAACCTATATAAGAATCACAGTCTAAATAAAGAATGCAATGATCTTTGCAAACATATTTACTATGGCCATATAAATTTTATAACATATTTTATAATTTTATAACATATTTTATAAATTTTAAACAAATTTTACACCAATTAAATTCAACAAATATTTATACTTTAAATTTAAATAAACAAACATTTAACTAAAGTGCTGGAACGAAACAAGGGTTTTTGGTGTATAGGTTACACAGAGTTACGGAAAAAAGATCTGACCACCCAATATTTATTGCAAAAAACTTTTTCTACTCTATTATGAACGCATTTATAATTAGGAAACTTTTAAATTCAAAAAAGTACACACATGAACACAAAAGAAAAATGAGGTCTCATTGTGAATAATGTTTTAGCATTTATCGTGAATCAAATTGTCAAACATTTCAATTCGAAACCAAAAAGAAATATTGTTTTCCAAAGTTTTCGAATAATTAGCGGAGTTGATGATTTTAAAAATGATGTTTTTAAAAATGTAAACCAGCACCAATATTCGCAGCGGTTAAAAAACTCGAGAAGATTATGAATGTCATTTCACGCTTTCATTAAATGTTTTTTGATGAAAGCGTGGATTAAGTTCTGCAGTCTTTGTCAAAACGAATTCGTGAGACAAAAAATGATTTGATTTCCGTCAGAAATGAGAAGTTTAAATCATTAAGAGATTAATACAATCAAACCGGAGGAAGAAAAACGTGAAAATTTTAGAAGACAAACTATAATTGTGGGGAGATAGAGATAGAGAGATAGCGATAGCCATCTAACAATCTATAAATCAATCTCGAAATGATCTATGATTTGACCTTTTTTTACTTAACAATATTCATATTAGTATATCACAGGCACTGCTTGATTCTAAAAGTTTTAAGTTGAATTTTAAAAAACATGAGGTTTTTTTTAAATTCTAATAACATGTATAGGTTATTTTTTAATCTCATTTCGAAATATCGCAAAAAACATATGACCGTCCATTGTCTTTGAGAAGTTCATGTAACTGTTATCCAATGACTTTGGGGAGGGCCTTACTTTTTTTGGGCATAACAAAACTTATCGGTGCTATTTACACACTTTTGAGCCATTTTAATATAATAATTTCTAACTGACATAAATATCTTTTATTTACACTCCTTTCAAGGCATTGTTTTTACCCAAATCACTGCCAGGGTAGATTACATTTAAATTGCTGCTTTACTCGCGTTGCCGCAATTATTTGCAGGCACTGCCGGCGATAACTGCTAGCATAAAAAATATATATTTTTTTAATTTGCGATCAACACGCTGTTTAAAAAATACGACTAATAACTCCAATCAGAGATTAGAGTTATATGCTCGAATTAGTTGTTGTTCTATTTATAACTTTTAGTTAATAGAATGAAAAAAATTCATTCCAATCTTTAATCTGCATTTAAAGTATCCATAGAAACAAACAAACAAAAAATGTTTTTAATATAAATATATAGTGGCGTAACAGCAGATTCGCGGGCCCTGGGTCAAATTATTTATGGGGCCCTGAACATTTTTTAAAGACTTATATAAAGCTTTATAAATTAGGAAAAAATTTTGTTTTAAAATTTTTAATTTAAAATATATGGAACTTTTTATTCAGCAAATTCAATTACATGTGATTTTTAAATTGCAAAATCTCCAATGAGTTTTTCTTTGTCCACAAGTGTTTTATTTTTTTATTGCAAGTAAAGCAAATCGAGAAAGCTGATTTTGAGAATTCCTTGACTGTAAGTTGAATGACTGTTGACTGACTGAAAGTAATTAACGAGTAATTAACGAATGGTTTACAAGTAATAGACTTTCAATTGAAAATAAAGAGCCATTATTTTTAAGTTTTTTTTTTTTTTTATTGAAATCCAACTCAGTCTTTCTTTTTTTTTTTATTAACATTATATTTTGCTGTTAAATATAAATAACAGTTTCCATAAACTTACAATTAAGTTAATGACCGGAGCAAGATAAAGGCATTGATTTGCCTTATCCCCAAGCACCGTGTCACAATATATAATTTTTACAAAGTTGTTTAAAAAACATATAGTATAAAAGAAAAATTGAATGAATGTTTACAAAAAATATCTAAAAAATAAAGTAAAATATCGTTTAATACATAATATCATAAATAGATTGGGTAAAAGTAAAAGTGAATATATAAAACTTTATTTATATATACATGTATGTATGTATATATATATATATATATATATATATATATGTATATATATATATATATATATATATATATATATATATATATATATATATATATATATATATATATATATAAACATATATATATATATATATACACAAAATAAAATGCGAAAAAATGTGATTTTTGATAATAGTTATTGTCAAAAAATTTTAACTTTTTTTAATGATTACAAGGAATAATGACCTTGTTTTTCAATTTTTAAATTATATATCTGATCTATTTTTAAAAGAAAGACTTATAATATAAATCAAAATCTGAATTAATAAAAACTGTTTTGAATCAGTTTTGAACTAATGTAGAGTTT
The DNA here is from genome assembly GCF_038396675.1 of Hydra vulgaris. NCBI lineage: Eukaryota > Metazoa > Cnidaria > Hydrozoa > Anthoathecata > Hydridae > Hydra > Hydra vulgaris. The sequence continues at coordinate 31,026,079 of NC_088927.1, forward strand.
TTTTTTCCGGAAAAAATGTTTGGGAATCTTTTCCACAAAAGTGGTCCGCGATTCTGAATTCAATAAGAATTTTGTTTAGAATAAGATTTTGGTATAACAAAGTTGTTTGCGGAAAATATTGTAGCATATTTATGGTGTATTTATTTAAAATAAGTTTCAAATATTTTGGGGACAGTCTATATTTTGTTTTATAAATGAACTGTAGAACAAGATGGTTATTAAGTTTGAAAATAATCAGGGCACCAACTATACGTAAAAGAGCTTCACAAGGAAGCGCTCTACCAGCTCTAAATATGATTCTAACAACATGTTTTTGCTTGCTAAAAAGTTTTTTTAGCTTAGTATGATAAGTACTTGCCCACATGATGTTGCCGTAAGTTAAGTAACTATTTATAAAGGAAAATTACAAACTTTTTAAGGACTTAAAATTTAAAAGCGGCTTAACTCTAAAGATCATGCCAATGTTTTTTTAAATTTTTTTTTACTATAGAATTTTTATGAACTTTCCAAGATAGATTTCACCAATGTTCAAACCTAAAAAATTACAGGTATTTGCCTTTTGATGTTAGTTTTATTCATAAAAAGATTGGGAAGAATAAATGGTATTTCTTATGTTTGTGGAAAAGAGAAAATTTAGTTTTTTAAACATTCAAAGACAATTTGTTGCATATAAATCATTCATTTAATTTATTTAATTCTTCATTTACTACTGTAAAAAGTGATTCAATATTTTTGTGATAATATAAAAGATTCGAGTCATCTGCGAATAAAATAAAATTCAATAGGTTTGATGTTGAAGACAAATCATATATGTTTAAAAAAAAAGTAAAGCTCCATATATAGAACTCTGTGGAAATCCGCAGTTTACAGTTTTTTTGGTCGTTTCTAAATTTTCAAATTGTACATATTGTTTTCTGTTAGAAAGGTAGTTTTCAAACAGAAAACAATATGTACAAATTGAATCTAACGTAAAACAGTCTTATGTTAGATAAGTGATTAACTAACTCTACTATTGCGTGGTCTGTTGAATGTTATTTTTTGATACCAAATTGCTTACTGTATAACATATTGTTTTTAGTTAAATGATTATACAGCCTATTGTACACTATACGTTCAAGCAATATCGAGAAACAAGATAAAACAGATATAGGCCTGTAATTAGAAGGTTCTGATTCATCTCCAGACTTAAATACTGGAGTCACTCTAGCAATTTTTAAAGTATCCGGAAGTTTAACCGATTTAAGTGACTGATTGAAGATATGAAACAAAGAGGATTGAATTATATCATAGAATAATTTTAATATATTAACGCTAACTTTATCCGATCCTGCACTTTTGTTACTTTTTAAGCTTAGTAATGCAGTCTGCAACTCACGTATATCTAGCTTTGACTCATTCATTTTTTTATTAGAATTTGTTAGATAAGAATCAAACGTTGAAGAAGTAAAAGGAATACTTTCGGCTAAATTAGAGCTAATATTAATGAAGAAATTGTTAAATTCTTCAGCTATTAGTGCTACATCATAAATTGATTCACCGTCAATAAAAAGTTTGTTTGGCAAGGCGTTATTTTTATATTTGTTTTGTCCAGTTATCTTTTTAATTGCATTCTAAGTTTGCTGAGTATTTCCATTTGCATTTTCTAGCAATTTCGAATAATATAATTTTTTAGAGTATTTTTTGATTTTTTCAAATATGTTTTTATATTTTTGCTTCGTTTGAATATGTTTTTTTTTCAAAAAATTTTCATAAAGTTTTTGTATTTTTTCTTGACAATTTTAGTAAACCTTTTGTTAACCAAGGCGAATAAAGTGAATTTGAATTTATATAAACTTTTTTACAGGAAATGCTTTATTGTATTGTTTACAAAATTGCGCTGGGAAAAGTTCAAAAGCATTGTTAGCATCTCGTGATTGGAGAACAAGCTCCCAATTAACGAAGTTAATTATAAGGTTGGAAAATTGTTGTATGGAGTTTTCATTGATCTGTTGCTTGTAAATAATGTGCTTTGTGGATATATTATCAGGTGTTATGCTTTTTTTTTTCTTGATGCCACCAAAGGTCTGGTGGCATCAAGAGAAAATTGAAAAGTGGAAAGTTAAGTCGGGTCGCCTCCGTTGTCAATGAGAATGTCGAAAAGGTAAGATGTTCAACTTGTAATTAATGATTCCAATGGGTTTTCTAACTTGAATGTTTTGCCTTCAATTATCTTTGGTGACGTTTTCTTTTTTGCATATTTAAGATTCTGAACCATGGCCAAAAAAGCCAAGCCAATCAAATGTTCTAAAAAATACCATAGGTGTCTTTTGAAGGCTGATATTGCTGCATCTTTAACAACATTGCTACAGGTATAACCATTTAAAAGTCTTAACAGTCTCAAGTCATTATATGGGGCTCTTTCTGCCAAGCAAGCTTCATGCCAAAATTTTCCATAGACTAGAGCAACAAACACGCTGATGTCGGTCAAAGCTTTTATTTCATGAGCAGTGAGAGTCACTTGATTCTTGAAAAGAAGGATTTTGATTGGATAGATGCCCTTTACCATCCATCTAGTTGGTGAATGGCTCAAGGAGTTGAAAATCTTCTTATTTTGGGCAACCACCAAAAATGATGAGGTAAAATTGTAGAAGCTTGCCATAGTCTTAGCAAGCTTTTTTTTTTCTTGGCGTTGGTGTTGGTTTTTTACAACTTCTTTGTAGTATGCAACCATTTCATTGCGGAGATCAGTCATGGATCCATTGAGAAGCGTTTAATCAGCAGCATCATATTTGCTTGGGTCAAATGTTGGCCATTATTTTTGAAATGGTTTGTACAAACCTACATCAGGTCTAGTGGTCGCTCCAAGATATGTGGATGCAAATACGCTGGAAAGGATAACTTCAAAAACATGGACTTGCGTCTATCCATTCTAGAACAATGGGTAGTGCTGCGAGAAACTGTAATGCTATCTAGATCATGTCCAAAGGCTTGAGCAGCTGCAGCAATAACATAAGTAGCTTACCGATCACTAATGTTAACGCTGTCAAGCATGAGGTTCGAGTCTGGAGTCAGAATGTTATTCCTTGCCCTTTTTGGAGCAGAGTGAGGTAGCCATGTGGAAACGCTGATAAGTTCATCATCAGATACAAACTCAGTTTCAGAAGCGGAAGAGCTGGAAGAATGTTCTAACAGTAGAGTTTAAGCGACCACCGCTTGGTTTTTCCTGGCATATTCAGCATACCTTTCTTTTTGTTTTAAATGTTTTTAAAACAAAAAGAAAGGCATTATGTAACTTATGGAGCATATCTATCGGATGTAGTCGGTATCCTAGCATTTTCCCAGCAACGAAAGACGGATAATATGATAATATTGGCTCTTTAGTTTAATGATTACTTTTCTTCCTTGTGATAGTAGAGGAAGTTTGCCAGTACTTGTTGATTGGAAGGAAGTCTGGAGCATTCCAACTCTTTGGTTGATTCTCCAATTAACCACAACTGGCAGAACTTCTCCTTGTTGAAGCCTTTGCCATTTTTACCTAAACAATGAACCAGCAACCATTGCCTAGAGTTTACCCGTTCTGTTTATGTAATAGAAAACTTCTGTTTCATGCAAACATTAAAAAAAAATTTAACGAATGATTGAAATAACCTAGTACTAATACTACTAGTCTACTACAGAATGATTATTTTTAGTTTAATAATAACAATTTTTAGTTTAAACAATGAATATATAAATATTTAATTTAGTTTTAAAAATATAATTTACCTTGGAATCTTTGAGGAATTCAAATCAGAGAAAACTGTGTGTGATATAATAATTTATTACTAAATTATAATTAACTTAATCAATAGCCAATAATCATATTAATAATAGTGGAGACTCATGCATGAAATACAAACATGAAGAAGAAACATGAGAAGAATTGAAAACATGAGAAGAAGTGAAAACAACTAAAAGTTGACTTAAATTAAAATTAAGTAAGCAAAAAAGGTTGCTATGCAAATAGTGTATTTCTTTTTAAAATCTCATTTTACAGATTACTATATTTAATTTATTATAAAATTATTATACTTTTATTATATTTATTATATTTCTCATGAACTAAAACTACCGTTACCTAGTACTTACTCTCACACTTTGAGGTTAAAATATATAAAATATAACCACCGAACAAAAAATGAAATAACTTCAGGTAAGCCAAAAAAAATTGAAAATTACATAGTATTTTTAGTGTCTGCTAAAATTGTTCAACTTTACGCCACCTCAAAGTGTTACTGAACCTGTCTCATTTTGGCTTAAGGACTCCTCTCATGTATAGAAACAAGAGCAATTATGACCTAAATTGATATTAATAAAAAATTATATATATATATATATATATATATATATATATATATATATATATATATATATATATATATATATATATATATATATATATTAAGGTGGACTGAAAGCATTGTAAAAAAAAAAATTTTAAAATCTTTAATGCAGGGGGTGGAGTAGTTGCTCCATAGTAGCATTTGTGAAAACAAAAATGTAGACCAATAAATCATTAGTTTATTGGTGTTGAGGTGCCCCAACACTCTTGAAATATCACCAATTTTATGCAATTTTGTAATTTTCTGATATTTTACATACAACTAAGCAATGGTAAATTTAGTTACTTAAAATACTTGTACTACATAGTACACAAATGCACACTACACATGCAAATAAAATGTTAAAGTCTGTATTGTCTTTGTTGTCAAACGTTTTCATTTTCTTTCTGGATTCAATATTAGAATGGATAAATCCGTCTCATTGTTTAGTGCAAACTGCCGCTGATGCCTCAGTCTCTAGACGAATATGTTGCTCAGTGGCTTGGGTGTGGCAGGGAAGTTGTGGCAGGCTCCTAACAAGCTGGTTGTTACTGTTTTTAACGCAGTCTTGTAGCTCTGCTTCAGCCAGGTGTTTCATCATTGGAGGTTCGCAGCGGTCCTCGTTGTTCCAGTTTACCAGGTCAGTGTAATCTCTGGCATTAAAGTTTAAACTTGGAACTCCAAATTGTCGCAGTGCTTCTGATGCATTCTCCTTTTGTGCAGCAAGTATCCGTCTGCAGCCCAGCTCTCTGATGTGGTCTTATTCATCAGCTAGCATTGTCATCAAGATGTTCTCAGAATGGCAAAAGTAACTGTTTCTGGCAATTACAGGATCAACAATCGCTTTGAGTTTCGGTTTCATGTATCTGGAAAAATGTATTAATCTCCACATATGTCGCATTCCTTCTGTGCACGCCGACCTGACGTTAATGTGGAACCATAGCGGTGCATACACAGTCATGAGATACGTGATAAGTTCCACAAGATTCTCGGTAGGAATAGCTGTAGCTACATATGACTGAAGCAGCCTGTTAGCGGTAGTCAATCATCTTGAATGTACCACCGGCCCGTGCTTTTGAAACGCAAATTCTTCAAGACATTGCCCAGTCTCTACTGCTTTACACATGTTGAACAAATATTTTTGATCCGTGCTTAAGTCAGCACAATCCACAGGAAGACAGTTGTCAAACTTTATAGCCACAAATGGTACAACAGGCAATTCTTCAATTGTTGGCAGTAAACTTCCAATGGGTCCAGAAAACAATTTTGGACCACTCGTAACTCCATAAAGATGAGTAATAAGATGTCTCAGCGGTAATTCATTTGCATGCAATAAGCAGACGAGCAAACCGATCACACCTCGGTGTCTGCCGGTATTGACATTAGTGCCATCGCACCCAATAGCCATTAGATCCTCTGTTTTGACTTTATTCTCCTTTAGAAAGTCCCAGATACCTGTAGTTATACTCTCGGCTCCTCCACTTGAAGGTGTAATGTGGCCTAGGTACTCTGAATTTGACTCGCGAACTAGACACATGTTCTTCTACAATAATCCGTCCATAGTTTTTGTTACCTTTTCTAGTTTGCACTCTAGTCTTATCATTGTGGCCATTGAAATAGAGTTCATTCAGTTTTTGCTGGAATGCCTGGGTTTGTAATTGCTTTCTGACTTTTCGCCGTTTTCTGCCAAATTTATTTTTATCTATTACCATTGATGAGTCCCCCTTGTGTATAAGACCCAATTCTTGCAATGTTGCTCTGACAATAGCTGCTGCACAACGACCTGGACTTTATATCTGTCGTACATCTTAGCTACATTTGGTAGGTCGAGTCGCATTTTTTTTTTTGCGCCGCTTTTAATCAATATCCAATACTTTACTGTCAGTAGTGTCAGTGGTAACACTGAAATCCGGATCCATTGCATCCATTCTTGAGTCGTCCTCATCAGACTTTGCCGAAACATTTACATCGTCAACTTGTTCATCAATTTTGATACATTTGAAATGTTTTTCCATGAAATCATCAACTCGTCTTTGGCGTTTTTATCGTAACACGAGTTTCTTTCTAGTTCTTACATCAACTCCACCGATCACCATTTCTCGTTGATTTCGTTAGTCCGTCAAGAAGCTTCTCTCCGCAGGCGGCACCTTATGCTCAAGTTTGCATCTGCAACTTGGAAAATTGATACATTTGCAGATTGCAATATCAAATAGTTGCAGATCTGTTTCGGTCGCAAATCTTTTAAGTCACTCAGTGTATGCTGGATCACATTGTCTGGATGTATATGGTTTTAGCAAGTTTCTGTAATTGCTGTGGAGCATTTTGATTTTTTCTACAATTCTCTTGTGTGATATTACCGGGATTGGCGCTTTGATCCATATATGCTCGATATGTTGCGCTGTTCTTTCTGCGACTGTGGAAACTGCAGGATCCGGAGCAGTCTGTCACTTTCATCTCTCATCGTATCTGCAACAAGGTTCGTATTGTATCCAACTTTGTTGGCAGCTGGGTCTCTTTGGCTCTAGACGGATAACCGTAAACGGGACAGCATTGGGACTTTCTTGCCGGCTTCTTTGATGCGCTTCGGGGTGTAGTATTGCACTTTTCCGTTTCCTGAAAACATAAACAACACGAACTCAGTTATTGCTGAGAAGCGGCCGATGAATGTAAACCTAAACTCTAACCCCAACTTTAACTGTAACTTTAACCTTAACCCTTCTCAAGTTAGCATGATTTGCTAAGTTCTGTCACGTAATAATAATAGGGTTACGGTTATGTAATAATGCAATAATGTAATAAATATAGTCGCACTGCTTACCTGAGCATTAGTCAGATTCTTTGATTTGCTACTGGGTGTCATAACAACTTCTGACATTCTTTGTTTTGCTGAAAAGTACATTTAATTAAAAAAGTACAGTTTATTGTATAGTATTTACTTTATTTTCGTTATGAATGACTAATAATAAAGAAAGCATAAAATATCTACAACAGTCTGTTGCATTACCTAACTCTCTGACTCTGTTTCACTGCCCTTAATTATAATTATGGTTGCTTTTGGTAGTACTTCATTGGAAGCTATACCATTTTAAAACCAAGTTGGGCCATTTGGTAGTCATAAAATTGGGACGCCCTGGGGCATCATAAGATGACTTCCAAAATTCAAAATATTTTGCACAATAACTAACAAGGTCATGGAGCAACTATTGCATGCCCTGCCGTTTTTTAGTTTTCAAGACAGATTTTTCAGCCCATATATATATATATATATATATATATATATATATATATATATATATATATATATATATATATATATATATATATATATATATATATATATATATATATATATAGTTTGTTGCATTTAGGAAGAGCGGAAGGTTTAAAAGTGATACTAACGCCAAAACATACGTCACTTTTAATTACTTTTGACTTTCGTCCAACATTTGCGTGTTTTCAAAAAGTTAAAACCATTAATTTAATTACAATTTATTCGTTTTTTAAAAAGAGCACAAAAACGCAAATTTAATTGACCAGGGTGTTTTTAAAAACATTCTGAATGTTTTTTAACAATATAACTAATGTTTTTATTTATATTTTTTTAATAAAATGTTTTTTTTAAGTTTTTTTTTACTGCAAATCATGCGCGGAGTGTTGCTATCTCGACTACATTATAGGCTGACTCGCAAGGAAGTGCTGCTACATCTACTATCTTTTAGCCTGACCCGCAAGGGTGTGCTGCTACATCGACTGAGGGTTTGATTGAGGCAGGCATTCTATCAATCAATAAAAAAAAAATTCCGGTCTTGCATTTTACTTTTTACTTTTTGTCAACAAAATATGGAAATAATATTTTGACAACATATAGGAGTTCTATATATACAAATATATATATATATATATATATATATATATATATATATATATATATATATATATATATATATATATATATATATATATATATATATATATTTTAAATGACGACATCTTGTATGAGAGTTGAATAAATTTAATATGTGAACATCAATAAATACGATAGATTATTGATACTAGCATTTTCAGCTTTAGTTACAAATTATTAATTAAATTAAATTACAATCAAACGGTAAAGTCACATTTTAATGGCTTCTTAAAATTTTCGCTTTAATTGTGCTTCTTTAATATTACGTAGGTATAAAAAATATGGTGTCCAGAATTGCGTCTTCACATATTGACCATCATCTAAATTCATACCTCCATTTTTAGGTCCGCATTTGTTGAACTGAATTTCGATTGTCTCTCGAACTTTTCTTTCAAATTTTTTGGGTTCTTCTTTTAACGTCTTTACTTGATCCTATTTTATACTACATGAAAATTTAATTTTATGATGCCCAATTGCGATTGTTCTAATTTTTCTTCAAAAACATTTTTTGGTATTGTTATGTTCTTGTTGCTATTTTCATTTTTGTTTCGCCGATGTATTTTTGTTCACACTCACATTCTATTAGGTATACTCCGGGATGGCTATTTGATGGTAGTTTTGTTTTGTTGCGTGAAGTTAGTGAAGATTTAAGATTTGCACTAGATTTAAAGACTGCCCTGTAACCTGCTTTCCTAAAGATTTATCGAAGTTTTGGTGATAATATTGGGATCCACGGTGGTGATATAGTTGGCATGGTTGCTTCGTTGTTAGATAAAATTATTTCATTACTTGAGTGTCGTTTAATTAAAAAATTATTATTGAGAGAATTCATATTTATTGATGTTCACATATTAAATTTATTCAACTCTCATACAAGATGTCGTCATTTAAAATTTATTTCACAGCTAAATACGGAGCTGAGCTTTATAAAGAAACAAAAAAATTTTAACAAGCAAAGATAAATATAGCAAAATTGAAGAACCAATATATCTTTCTTCAAAAATGTCTAAAACATAAATTAATACCAAAATGGCTTTGAGTTGTATGTCCAATAAATAGCAAAAGAGGAAGAGACATAACTAAAAGGTACCGTTTTGAATTACTAATATGCATTAAAAACGATTATAGAACTTTTATTCAAATTGCTTAAATACTATAATGTTATATATCATTAGAAAGAGGATTATTACAGTATTTTAAAGGTGAAAAAGTTATCAAAATCGAACAATTGGTTCAAAAGTTATGGCGTTTTAAGTAGCGATTTTTCTATATATGGATTTGTTGAAGAAACTGTGGTCAAAATAATGTTTTTCTTCACTTAAATTGTAATAACTTTGCCAATTCTTATCGAAATACAAACATCTTGGTGTCAAAAGATAGGTGTAAGAGTGGGTTACAACTTTGTGTTAAACTCTAACCACCGGGTGTATCGGATGGACAGAGGGGGCATCAAACCAACACCTCACCCGTATAAAACTGAACACTTTTTTCAGAAAACTATTATTTTAAAGACATAAGCAATATAAATACACAAAAAAGTTGTTTTAAATTTATAGTTAACCACCAAAATATATGAGAGGTGAATGTTAGCAATAGAGGTGGGTGTGGTGGCGATTGGTGTATCACACCCTAGGATCAAAAACGACTTGATTTTATAAATATTTATATCTTTACTAAAATGAGTAAAAATTAGTACACAATATAAAATTATGTTATACAATCTTACGTATAAAAGTGGTGTTTCTATTACGAAGGGGTGTATGTCCACCACCTGCCTACCCCCCTACCCCCGCCTCTCCACTAACCTAAAAAAAAATTATTATTTTCAAAATTTGAACAATAAATTTAAAAAATAAATTAACAAATTAAAAAATTTGGAAATAAATTAAAAAATAAATTCATACCAGACAACCACCAAATATGGGAGGTGAAAGTAAAACTCACAGTAGATATGTTGATGATGTTTTAGTACTATAATATCAAAAAATGTTTCAATTTTTGAAATATCTGATTGAATATTTAAAGTACAACAACAAAGAAGTAAAAAACATATTCCACTAGATTAAAAGATACATTAGTGGTGCATCCATGGTCATAAGAGAGTGGAGTATAAGGGAGGGCGTATCCAAATATGTCATAAGAAAGGGGCATTCTAATGCCCCTTCACTTCTTACAAAAAATTATTATTTAATTGGATATATATTACAAAAAAATTGTACAACTACTAATGTGGGGCTATAAGTCAATTGGCTGTAAAAAACATGTCATCTTTCTAATCAAGTATAGCAAAAACCTATAATAAAGTCTTTCATGTGATTATTACATTAACAGAAGTAAGGACCATACAGTATAGTTAACGAGCTAGCCATTTTGTTTGGTTCACAAACAAATTTCCTGTTTCAAAATAAATAATAAATAAAATATTAAAAAATAATATTTAACTATTTTAAAGATAATACAATTTATTTTTGTCTTGGCTTTTAGTGAATGATTAAAATAATTAATTCCAAAAATGAAACTATGTTTTAATCATTTTTAAAGATAGACACCACGTGAAGGTAAGCCAGAGCTGTCTATCAAAAATTCAACAAGTCACAACACTTGCTGTATTATTTAGGCAAGTCACAACGCTTGCTATATAATTTATGCAAGTCACAACACTTGCTGTATTATTTAGGCAAGTCACAACACTTGCTGTATAATTTATGCAAGTCACAACACTTACTGCATTATTTAGGCAAGTTACAACACTTGCTGTATTATTTAGGCAAGTCACAACATTTGCTATATAATTTATGCAAGTCACAACACTTGCTGTAATCTTTAGGCAAGTCACAAAATTTACAATACATTTTTGGCAAGTCACAACACTTGCTGTATTATTTAGGCAAGTCACAACACTTGCTATATATTTAAAAATTCTCTCACCAATTATCGAAGTAAGGTTTGCTAAAGATAAAGAAAATAAATTAAAATTGTTGGAATGCGAATTGAATATTTTTTAACTTTAAAATACACTAGTTTCGAGTTATAATATCTATATAATGATGTATTAACAAAGTATACACTTTAAAATATTGAAACCTACAAAACTTACATATTTGTTTGCCATATTCACCTAAACACCAATTTTAAATTAAAACATTTACTTGAAGTTTATACTTGTAATGATGTATCAATTAGTTATATGTTGAAAAATACAGAAATCTATGAAACTTACGTATCTGCTAGCCGTACTCACCTAAATACCAATTTTAAATCAAAACGTTTATTCAAAGCAAACAAGGAATACTAACAAAGCATACAAATACTTTTAAATGATATAGTAACTAAAACAATTTAAACTAAATTTACTGATTGTTTGTTCTAATTTGTCTACAGAAAAAAAAAGTGACTTAATAAAATTTAAGAATTAGGTATACAAAAATACAACTAACAACAATCTACATAGACATAATAAAGAACTGTATTTGAAAACTAATAGTAAATGACTAAATACTAAATTAATTCATATAATAGGGATATAACTACTGGTCCTCTCTAAAGCAAGTTCATCTAAAGAAATTAAATTAACTTTATTTTTACAAAGTAATATAAAAATTTGCATATAGTAAGTCATTTGTATATATATATATATACATATACATATATATATATATATATATATATATATATATATATATATATATATATATATATATATATATATATATATATATATATATATATATATATATAATAAAAATAACTACTGAGCTATTGAAAAAAGAAAGTAATTAACTGATGTTGTTGGCTGACGCCATTTCACAACTTTGAGCATCTAAAACAGCGAAAGAAATATTTAAGTTATACATAAAGGTTTAGATCAACTTTTTTCTCCGCGCAGCGGCTTTGTTCGTCAAGGTTTGTGTTTCGGAGTTATAGAGTTGAGAGAGGGTTCTAACCACAATTAAGAAGCCTCTTCATCTGTTGTGGCCTTCTGGGCCTTGGGGAGGTGAAATAACAAAAAAAAAAAAAAAAATATGTATATACATATATATACATATATATATATATATATATATATATATATATATATATATATATATATATATATATATATATATATATATATATATATATATATATATATATATATATATATATATACGTAAGTGTATATATATGAATAAAGAAAATATCTTTATATTATCATGTATAATATTGTATACTTGAAAAGAGTGCTCAATAGATAAACTAGAGCTATATAATATATATGTTGTTGTTGCCCGCAGTACCAGGAATTAGCTAAATGCTAATGTTTATAATATAATTTAATATTGCAACTCTGAGTTTCATGTGTTATCACAATCATCAGGCAAGTTGTATTGTATTTTATTACGTCATCTGGCAATTTGCCTTACTGACGCCCTCATAAGTTTACAAGTTAACGTAAAATATAAAAAGTAAAAGAAAAAGATAACGTAAAATATAAAAAGTAAAAGAAAAAACATAAAATAAAATTCTATCGGAACTATTTGAGATAGTTCTGTGTGTTAGCGATTATTTTAAAATTAATTGTCATAAATTATTTTTAATTTCATGGCCCAAACTCGTTTGATTATGAAAATTTTAGAAAGTTTTTTTGTTTAAAAAGTAAATAAATAAGACCTGGGGCCAATGCTATAAACATAAAAAACGAAGTTTTTTCCGTAAAACACGAAGTTTTTACCGTAAAAAGCGAAGAAAAAAAAAGTCCATTGCTATAAACATTCAAAAAATACCGTTTTTGAGATAAAAACTTCGCTATTAAATCCAATGCTATAAACGAACAAGGGAATCCCTTTTTCAGATAAAAAATGCGTTTTTTCGAAAAAAAATTTCAGATAGATTTTTTATCTCTATTTTAGATATTTTCTTCGTGATTTTTAGCGGCCATTCTTGGAACAACGTTAGCACTTCAAAATCATTGAACATTCTCTGTTTGTGTTATTATGTAGATATTTTACAGATAAAACTGAAAAGGATTTTGGTAATTAAACTAATTTAATTTAATTAAACTAATTTAATTTAAGTAATTAAACTAATTACTTAAAATCTTGATTTAATCGATTATTCAGTTCCTTGTTGGTTTTCCTTGTTAGGTTTTTGATAGTAATTTTGGTTAAACAAATTTTTCATGTTTGACTAAAGAAAAGTATATATAGTCGACAATTATGCCATATAATACACAAATACACAACAAAATAAAATGCTGTCTAAAGAACTTAAAATGTTACTAGCAATAAAGATCAGAGAAAACAAAGAGGTTCTTCTTGGGAAGCTTAGTATGTTTTAATTAGCAAACTATTTAAATAAAAATATGTATAATTACATTATATTATATATATATATATATATATATATATATATATATATATATATATATATATATATATATATATATATATATATATATATATATATATATATATATATATATATATATATGTATATATATATATATATATATATATATATATATATATTAGGTTGCTGCAAAAATAATCTCGTTTTTCAACCGTTAACTTTGAACAAACATAACTCAGCATAGAATAAACTTTATTAATCGAAATAAGAACCATTACAATCAACACATTTTTGCCAACGAGAAACAAGTTTATTTATGCCGGTAGCGTAAAATTCCGAAGTCCTGGAAGCGATGAAGTCATCAAAGGTCGTTTTGACATCGTCTCGGCTTTTGAAGCATTTCTCGTGGAGGAAGTTGTCGAGATGCTTGAAAAAGTGGTAGTCGGTGGGCGAGAGGTCCGGTGAGTATGGTGGATGAGGCAGAGTCTCGTAGCCCAATGCGTTCAACTTCTGCAGGGTCGGTTGTGCGACGTGCGGCCGGGCGTTGTCGTGGAGGAGAATTGGTCCCTTCATATTGACCAATCTCGGGCACATACATCGGAGCTTTTGATGCATTTCGTCGATTTGCTGGCAGTACTTCTCTGCCGTAATCGTCTCGCCAGGATTCAGGAAGCTGTGATGGATGAGACCGGCTGCAGACCACCAAACAGTCACCATAACCTTCTTTTGGTGGAGATTCGGCTTCGGGAAGTGCTGTGGGGCCTCATCGCGGTCCAACCACTGCGCGGAACGTCGTCGGTTGTCGTAGAGGATCCATTTCTCATCACACGTCACGATCCGGTCGAGAAACGGATCGTTTTTGTTGCGCAGAAGAAGAGCAGACGATACCTCAAAACGACGATTTTTTTGATTTTCGTTCAGTTCGTGCGGCACCCATTTGCTAAGCTTTTTTGACTTTCCTATTTGCTTCAAGTGGCGATCAACTGTTGAGTTATGAACGTTGAGTTCTTCCGCAACCTCTCGTATGGTTTTGCGCGGGTCGGCTTCGATTAAGGCTCTCAATTGATTGTCATCAATCTCAGACGGGCGTCCGCGACCCTCTTCATCTTCAAGGCTCTTTTCACCGCTGCGGAATTTTTTGAACCACCACTGTGCCATACGTTCGTTAGTGGTTTCTGGGCCAAATGCAGTGTTGATATCGCGAGCTGTCTCGGCAGCTTTTCGGCCCATCTTGAATTGGAACAGAAAAATCGTGCGAATTTGTCTCTTGTCCATGATAGATTTGACGTCCTGTAAAAAATGACTAAATTATTTTAAAACAAAACCAATACGATAACTAGATCAAGCGAAAAACGCGCTTTTAAATAACATATAGCATGACATCTGCCAATAATAAATTTATTCAAAAATTCATCCAAAAATATAAAATATGAAAAACGAGATTATTTTTGCAGCAACCTAATATATATATATATATTTTAGGTATGATTCTAATTATAAAATAATATATTATTATAGAATATTTAGTATTTTACTATATAAAACTATATTATACTATATATTGATTATTTATTTACTTTACTTTTAGGTCCATCTATTACTATGAGGCATAGAAATAGAATTTGGGAAGACATAATGTCACATTTAAATAGTTTAGGGGCAAAAATTGAAGATATCAACCAGCTGCGTAATAGAGAGTGGGATTATTTGCAAAGAGCTACAATGCAAAAATTTGCTAAAAGTCTAAAAACAGGTATAGTTTTGTTATATATATATTTATATGTGTGTGTGTATGTGTGTGTGTGTGTGTGTGTGTGTGTGTGTGTGTGTGTGTGTGTGTGTGTGTGTGTGTGTGTGTGTGTGTGTGTGTGTATATACACACACATATATAATTAAATATTTTTGTATATATATATAATATATACAAATATATATATACATTTTTTAAAGGTGCTGCAGGGAGACAACTAACAGAATTAGATAATGTTGTCTTAGACATTCTTGACAGGAAGTCAATAAATGTATCTGGAATCAATGTTCCTGATTTTAATATCTCTTTTTGTATGACAGATGATGCATTGTCATCCACTCCCAAACAACTTTCTACTCCCACTGCCACCCTTTCTTCATCAAGTAAAGAAGTAAACTTTACTTTGAAACAATCTGATACAGCTTCTTTTATTTCATCTATGTCTGGTATATTTTTCTTTATTGGTTAAGACTAGTTGTATTATAAGATATATATATATATATATATATATATATATATATATATATATATATATATATATATATATATATATATATACATATCTTCCTGATGATCCAGCGATGGTGAAACTCCGAGTCGAAGATAAAAGTTAGATAAGTGTTTTTTACTAATTACTAATTAATTATATATATACATATATATATAGATATATATATATGCATATATATATATAGATATATATATACATATATTGTATAGTTTATAGAGTTCTATTTTATTCTTATATAAATTCTATACAAATTAATTGTTTATATTAGATGCAAGAATTGATTGTATGTTCTCCCCTAATTTAGACAATACCACTCTTGTTGGTGATAGTCGTCAGATACTTCAAGGTAATGCAATTTATAAATTGTTTTTTTTTTAAATCTCAGTTGTTTAATTTAGTTAATTGTAGGTTTTAGACTTATAATTATATAACAGACAACATCAATTTGTGCTTAATTTTTTAAAACTAGTATTTCCAAAACCATCAAAACTTCTTATTTTTAAAGGAATCTAAACCACCTTTCTTATTATTTTAGTTAACTGATCTTGTTTTGACACCTAGAATTAAATTTTAGATTCAATTCAAAATAAACCATCAATGGGGGCATTAAAAAATTTAAAAAGAAAACAAGCTAGAGAAAGTCTCTTGGTAGATGGAAGTTTAAAAAAATTGAAAGTATGTGTTTTAGGGTTAGAAAAAGAAAGATTAGAAAAAGAACAAGAGTTAAGAGTTAAACTTATGAAATTGGACGTTGCCCTCAGGCAACAGCAAATTCGAAAAGAAAAGGCTTTAACAATATATTACACAACAGCAACAAAGCTAATGCATGAGAAAATGCAACCTTCAAACCAGCAACATTTTGTAAATACAGACACGGTATTTTATTTTTTATTTTTTAAATTAATTTGTAGTAATAATTAGTATAACTTTATCATTAAAATTTTTTTTTTGTTTTAGGAGGAAATTCTCTTGCATTAAGAGAAAAGCTACATCATAATTTTATGTTAAATTTTGAAAATTATTGTATAAAAATATATACTATATTTAAACATTCGTCTTGTATAACCATGACCAATTACATTTTTTTAGTAACAATAAAAAAATAACTCCAATCTGAAATTGTTATTGTTATTTCATTTTTTTATCACCATTGCCTTACAGTAATAAATTCTGTAAAACTTCACACAAACATTAAGACCAATGCTGTTGCAATGTGAAATAGATACAAGCATTACAACTATAAAGTTAACAAATCTCCTATTATTTTTTAAGCGTGCTCTATAAAAAAACAAAATATACATACTTAAAAACAAATATAAACATATATTTTTATGGTCTAATTTTTTATAAAAATTTCTTGCATTTATTAAAAAATCATTGTGTAAATTTTTTTCCAATTTTAATTCAACTAATTTAGACACAAATCTATGATCCATGTCTAAACAATTTTGATAGATCCTATGCTCTAGAACAAATTGTTTATGAATTTTTAAACAATATTTTTAAGTAAAGTAGTTAAGTAGCTGTAATCGTCTATTCAAAGCTCTATCATTCTGATTTTCTTGAGCTAGATTTTCATCAGCTTGTTCTTCTTCGCGTTCTTCAAAGTCATTACCGTTGTCTTCATGTCGAATACACAAGTTATGGATAACAAATCCACACATGATAAGCTTAGAGGCATCTTCGACCTTATGCAAACGAATTCCAGTTTTCAAAGCATAAAACCTGTTTTTGACAATTCCAAAACATCGCTCAATTATGTTTCTAGTTTTTCTCTGTGCTATGTTGAAACGTTTTTGAGCTCCGTCTGGATCACCGGGAGAAGGTGGAATTTACCATTCTCGACATGGGTACGCAGAGTCAGCCAAAATTACAGCTCCATTAAATGGAAGCTCTCCAATTTCAAACTTGTTCCATAGGTTGCAATTTCTTAGAACCTAATAGCAGTAAAGTCACAATATTTAAATTTACTGTAAGTTACATTATAATACGTTATATTAGTTAGTCTAAGCTACATTAAAATTAGCAATCATAATAGTTCAAATAGTATGTTCAAATATGAACATTCCAAAGAGTGTCACGTACTAGTTGAATAGCCGGCATTAGTGCACTAACAGTTGTAAAATATAACTTAGTGACAGACTTACATGTGCATCATGCCACCTTCCTGGACTGTTGGTCGATGCATAAAATATGGATGTGTCGGGTCCACATACTGCCATTGCATTTATGCTATGGACATGATGGCGATTGATTAGAGAATCTTCATCTGCTTGAGGAGGGTTAGAAAGGAGTATATGAGATCCATCCAGGACACCACATACGCACGGAAAACCTCCAATTTCCATGAACTTCTGTGGAAGAGTGGAGCAATCATTAGGCCACTTTATGATCTCTTGTCGAATCTAATCTTATAGGATAACAATTTTTATCTTTACTAAACTTAGTTTTTAATTTACTTACTAAAATAAAAATAATAAGCAACTTTATATGACAACGTAAAACTTTCAATAGTTTTATTAACTTAATACACTAACATTGAAAATAGCTTCTCCTACACTGTGTATAATACGATAAATTGTGTTGGTAGAGATTCCATGACAGTCTCTGAGAACATGAAAAAAAACATTTGTGCCAATAAAATGAAGAAATACCATTATCTGGAAACGTACTGAAATGCTTTTATTTCGCTTAGTATAATGTTGCAAATCATCTTTAAGCCTAGTTTCTAAAAAATCTAATACAGCTCTTGGGACTCGATACTGCTCTCGAAAAACGTTGTCAGAAACATCTTCGTTAAAAGAGCGACCATTAAACTAAAATGAAATTGAAAAACAAAACAAAAATATAATTTCTGTGCATATTTAGTATGATTTCTGATTTTGTTCGATAACAAATCATTAAAAAAACATCAAAATTTAGTAATTTTAAGTAATGCTTTAAACTCCAACCTCTCGAGGCAATCGGTGGCGAAGCTCATTTTCTGCAACTTCGAAATCTAAATCTTCATCCGAAAAAATTAAATCCATGTTCCTATTTTAATTTTATACAGTTTTTTTAAACACCAAATACTTGAATGTAAAAATATTTATAAAAATAGAGTAGACAGCACAGCCTACTTAATAACTAATAAAATTTATTTAGTAGGCCTACTTAATAAAATTTTTTAAAAAAATTGTTGTTATCAATGACGTATTACGGATATAAAAAGTGCGTGAATTTAAGTGACGTATACGTTTTATGCTTTATAGCAATGGCCGAAAAAAATACAAATAGCGATAAATTCTTCGAGTTTACGCATTTTTTTACGTGTAAATAATTTACTTTAAAAATTGCGTTTTTACGAAAGATTTTTTTTCTCGAAAAAAACTTCGAATTGTTTATAGCATTGGCCCCTGTTTACAAAGAAATCTTTCTGACTTATTTATAGTAAATAAAATTATATTAGTAAGAAAAATCACTGAGAGAAAATCAAATTAAAAACGAAAATAAATATAAAAAATAAAGGAAAAATTATTCAAAATTGGTCCCCGTCCATCCCCGTCTGAACGATTACTTTTGCCATTTTGTTTTAGGAATACCGTTTCGTCTGTCGCGTATTTTTTCTATTTGCTTTTGTTTAACTGGAGTTTGCGGGTGTGTTCTTTTCCGATCACTCGCTTGCTCCATCGCCACATTGTTCTCGTCGTTGTAGTCGTTGTTATCGTCGCTCGATGTTTCTCCATTTTCAAACTCGTTTTTCTTAATTAAAACGTCTTTTTCCTTCTCCTTTCTAAGACTCTTTTTGGATTTATATTCCATAAACGCATCCTCGACTATAATAAGATTTTCAATAGGATGCACAATTTTCAGTTTTTCTTTTTCCAAGCGTCTCGCATCGTCAAAGGCGCTTTCATTTTCGTGTTGTATATTATTTATTTTATTTTTTACTTCTTCCGGTAAACTCAAGTTAAGTTGGCGTTCTAAAGTAATAGTAGAATTATTTTTATTCAAGGAATAAATTGAGTTTTCTCCTCTTGGTGTTGTCAAATTTGATGTTGTCTTTTGTGATGGTGAAGTGAAAAGAAATACGGGTGCTTTGCCTTTCCTATCGATAAGACTCTGACCGAACGTGAAATCAATTGGATTCTCGACTGTAGTTATATTTTTTATTTCATGGTTGTTAGTTGGGGGAACACATGCATTTCTTGGCACATGTCGGCTTTGGCAGTTATTACAATAAAATTCTTTTCCAGCAAAGTTTAGTTTAATTTTCATTCCATTGATTTCGATATTATGTGGTAAATATTTTACCAATGTGTTGAGCTTAACTCTAAAAAGTCTCCGACCATCCTCGATAGTTCGGTCAAAATCGTAAGTTGTATGTTTGATTGAGTAAATTGTATCTGTGTAAGGAGCAAGTTTATCGGAAAGTTCAGCATCGGTGACAGTTGGATCGCACTTAATTGTTATTAAAAAACCTTGTTCTTCTCTTTGCTTGAAAACAACGGGTTTCTCGCATTCATTGATTTCAATCTGCTCCATCGAAAGGTTAGTCGCGTCATTGATTGATTTAAGAACTGTTATCCACCTACCATCTCTGTGGTAAGTAATATTTTCAATTTCGCTCCTTCCAATCTTTGCTGCTATTTTCTCGCTAAGTTCTTTGGCTTTCTCCGAGATATATTTTGAATTGTTGACTTTTGAATAATCCAAACGGGTTCGGAAATCAAGTACACGATCTCGTAACACCTCTACTTTACTTGTAACACTAGCATGAGACATAATAAAAAAAATTATTCGCCAACAATCATCAGGCAAGTAGTAAAAGTTTAATTTTGCTACGATTTGTTTAGTGGACGTTACGGTTTATATTTGTATTTTAGATCGTTACGGGACGGAAATTGATTAGTAGTTAGATTAATAATATTATTAATTTGTTTTTAGTTGGCTAATAATTGTGAAAAAGTTAAATGTTTAATGTTGTTTAAAATATTTTTTATGTGTTAATGTGTATTATTTGTGTATTAAAAAATAATAAAATAAAAATAAGAAAATAAGAATTAAAATTGATATAAAAATATACATAATATTATGAAATATATTACAAAAGCTGTGTATGTGAGTAATTTATTAGTTAGCCTAGAGATACATGGAGCAGATTAAACTTTTGGATTATATTTTTTCGGATTCGATGCAACTGTCAACAAAATGCAACTGTCGAAACAAAGCAGAAAGCAGTGTGTAGGTGTGTATATATCCTTTTAAATTAGTTCTTTGGGGAAAGGCTTCTTAGGGTTAAGAATAGTTTTAGAACACCATGCCTGATGTATTCTATTAGGGATATCTTTTTAAAATTGCATTGTTTTTTTTATAATACTTCATTCTCATACTTCAAAACTCTAAAAACGTTCAATTGATTAATTTGCACGTTTTTTTATATTTATCTTGATTTTTTCTTACCCCTTTCCACCCACTTTAAGTAATACCTTTAGGTATGCTATTATAAATATTTTCTATAAATGTACGTACTTTCCTTATAATAAATAATAAAGTCATAATAATAAAAATAAAAGCACAGTTTCAAATGTAGAAAACAAAACAAACTTTTATGCACAAACCAAGATGTCTAAATATATAAGCCATTAAACGGCATAGGGTCACTTAGGTTTTACTGAACTATTTTTAAAGAGAAAGTAACAACTTGTGATAATTAGGTAGTAATAAAGTAAGCTTATTTTGTTGTAATATTTATTAGGAAATAGTTATATGCGAAAAAAATACAAATTTACTAATTAACTAGGAAAATGTTTTGTTTAAGTTACATAACATACTTAGAATTATAAATAACACAATTAAAATTAACACAAAGTATTTCAACCATTCCCATAATGTTTCAGGAAATTGCTGACTAAAAATGTTTTTAAGGAATTAATTTGTATTGTATTCCCAGCCTTTTAAATTGCAGCTATAACGGTTTGCGACAGCATTTAATATATTTATGCGTATGATCGTAGAAATAAGACCACCATCGACGCATGGTGTTTTTCAAAACAGGAATACCGCAGGTAGGTAACGGGGTTATGTTCACTTTAACATCAACATCATTGACTCCCTTTACAAACCAATCTGACCACGCCCCGCTAAACCATTTGAGCTTGAATGCAGCCACTGTGCAGCCTTTAAGAATTATCGAATCTGCGTAAACATCGAGGTTTGCATGCCAGCGGCAATCACGGGTAGGTGCACTTGTTACTTCAGTACACACGCTCTGTTGTTGTACATGCAACACTTTATCGCCACAGAAAACACTCGAAACTACGAGAAAAAAAGCTAACTTAAACATCTTTCAATACCATCAAACAATATTACTTTTTTTTGAGTTCTTCTTTAAATACTAAACATATATGACTCATATATAATCTTTAAATGTGTATTAAGCATATAAAGATTAACGTGATACCCGTAATAACATAATTGTACCACGCATAACATACGTTATGTTTTTTGATATATTTTCAGAAAATATACATTGTTTATGTTTATATGTCGTTTATATATTGCTCTATTACAAAAATAATTACTAGTAAAGTTTGTGTTTTAGCAAAATTGATAAAAATATGTACACTCATGATTGTTATATTTTAGATTAAATTAATTTGTAGTTTATAGGGCTTTAATGACTTTGAGTTAAAAATTGCTATAACTGCTTACAATTTAGAGTAAGGAAAAAAACATTATGAAACTAAATTAAATTTACCAAAAAAACAAAACGAAAATTCGCAACTTAAATTATATATACCATTAAAAGGTTCCTATTTAAAAACTGTTAAACAAACATTTGTTTCCAGATCTTAATTATGCTAACAAATTTAACATGCTTACGCAGAAAAGTACTTCTTCTAGGAATTCTAATTAACTTATTAAGTAAAGTTAAATCACTATTGCTTTTGTCATAATGTTTAAAGTGAAGTAAATTAAATAAACATAAATAGAGAGTTTAAAAATAAAAATTTAATCAATATTGTTTTAATACCAGATAAACGTCAAAATCTATGTGACGTTATTGAGAAAAGTCAACCTACGAGTCTCTAAAAATATATCAAAAAACATAACGTATGTTATGCGTGGTACAATTAAGTTATTACGGGTATCACGTTAATCTTTATATGCTTAATACACATTTAAAGATTATATATGAGTCATATATGTTTAGTATTTAAAGAAGAACTCAAAAAAAAGTAATATTGTTTGATGGTATTGAAAGATGTTTAAGTTAGCTTTTTTTCTCGTAGTTTCGAGTGTTTTCTGTGGCGATAAAGTGTTGCATGTACAACAACAGAGCGTGTGTACTGAAGTAACAAGTGCACCTACCCGTGATTGCCGCTGGCATGCAAACCTCGATGTTTACGCAGATTCGATAATTCTTAAAGGCTGCACAGTGGCTGCATTCAAGCTCAAATGGTTTAGCGGGGCGTGGTCAGATTGGTTTGTAAAGGGAGTCAATGATGTTGATGTTAAAGTGAACATAACCCCGTTACCTACTTGCGGTATTCCTGTTTTGAAAAACACCATGCGTCGATGGTGGTCTTATTTCTACGATCATACGCATAAATATATTAAATGCTGTCGCAAACCGTTATAGCTGCAATTTAAAAGGCTGGGAATACAATACAAATTAATTCCTTAAAAACATTTTTAGTCAGCAATTTCCTGAAACATTATGGGAATGGTTGAAATACTTTGTGTTATGTCATTTTTAATTATAAGTATTGTGTTAATTTTAATTGTGTTATTTTTAATTATAAGTATGTTATGTAACTTAAATAAAACATTTTCCTAGTTAATTAGTAAATTTGTATTTTTTTCGCATACACCGTAAAAACCCCTAATTCCGGATGTAACCAAATTCCGGATGGTTTTAGTAAAAAGTTTCATAACTCCCATAATATAATGAATTTATGAATAATTTTTTTTAATTAACAAACTTCTTTACCAGACAAATCGAAAACTATTTAAAAAAAAATTTATAAACTAACGCAATCATGAAAGATTTCAATTTGAAATCTCTCATAACTAAAAAAACAAAAAAAAGGAAAAAAATAACTTTGACTTGCAACAAAAAAATTAAAAAAGTAAAAACACTATTTAGTGCAGAATTTTATGGTGATTATTTTAGCCAAAAAAAATTCAATTACCTTTTGAAATAATTGATAAAAATGAAAAACAAATTTGCTACCAGCCAAGAAAAAAGACACCTAATTCCGGATAGAGGTAATTAATATTTTATGTATCTAAAAAAAATAATAAACAAATTAACCAGCAGCATTAAACAAATACACTTTTGAGTTCCGGATACAGTTAGTTAAAATTGGCTATTTTATTTTTTATCACTTTCATGCACATAATATAATATATTATGTTCATGAAATTAATAAAAAATAAAATAGCCACCAGGAAAAAAATAATTGACACTAATCCAGATACAGCTATTTTTTTTAGCATTCATAAACTCACGCAAACAAACTTTCAGGATTTAAAGTTCTAATACTTGATGCCCATGCTTCACATATGAGCTTAGAGTTGAAAAAAAAAAGCTTTATAAAATTCTATTTTACTTTTGCGTTTGCCGGCTCATACCAGCCATTTTTTACAGCCACTAGATGTTGGCGTTTTTAAAACTGTGAAAGGCGCATGGAAGAGAATTGTCGAAAGTTATTTGACTCAAAATCACTTTCAAAGCCTGACTAATCGACATTTTCCGGCCATGTTTAAGGGTTTCTTCCAAAATGGTGGGTTTAAACCTGAAAATGCGCGGAGTGGTTTTAAAAATACTGGTATATTTCCAATTGATCGTTTGCAATTTTCTTCTAAAAAAACTTCCATTGGTGCTGTGTTTCAAGCTGTCGAAAACAACAATATTGAAAATTTATTTGATTCTTCAACAGTATCTAGTCCATTAGTTATGGGAAATGCTACCAATACACCTAGCACACCGTCAAGAATGTCAAATCGTGAATTTTTGCTTAAAAGCTTTGCTACTTTGAATGTTCAACAAGTGGGCAAAGGTATAAACAAATCAGTGTTAAATATGCTTCGAGATCAATTGACACCAACTCTAAATGAAAGAGTTCAAAAAAGTGAGAGAATAAAGCGACCAGCTAATTATAATATGACTTCGGCGGATGCCATAGCTTACGATGAAGCTGAACAAGCATCAAAAAAACAAAAATTAGATGAACAAGCTGCAAAGAAATTTACTAGAAAACAAAAAAAGATTTCCACTGCTACTCAAAAAGCGAAAAATGCACAGAAAAAAGAAGAAAAAAAAAATTAAGACTAAGTCAGTCGTCTAAAATACCAGGTAAAAAAGGTATAAAGACAAAGAATCAATTAGAAAACCCTCATTTTCCTCAAGCTTCAAATAACATTTTAGTATCTGATGATCTTCTATGTTATTCTTGCGAAATTAATTGGACAAATAACTCAGATAACCGATGGCTTGCGTGTGAGCAGTGTTCAAATTGGTCATGAAGTGTATTTACTTAAAAAAATTATTTGAAAATTCTTTATATTGAGCAAGTTATGACAATTTAAGTCCTAAACCATCCGGAATTAGGGGTTTTTACGGTAACTATTTCCTAATAAATAATACAACAAAATAAGCTTACTTTATTACTACTTAATTATCACAAGTTGTTACTTTCTCTTTATAAATAGTTCAGTAAAGCCTAAGTGACATTATGCCGTTTAATGGCTTATATACTTAGACATCTTGGTTTGTGCATAAAAGTTTGTTTTGCTTTCTACATTTGAAACTGTGCTTTTATTTTTATTATTATGACTTTATTATTTATTATAAGGAAAGTACGTACATTTATAGAAAATGTTTATAATAGCATACCTAAAGGTATTACTTAAAGTGGGTGGAAAAGAGTAATTGTTTATTTCTATTTCAAGTTTATCATTGTTTTCAATTAAATAATAACATGCTTTATCTGTTACAAGTTCAATTAAGTTGATTGGCTTTCGTCTTTGTTGTTAACGAAAGTAGTAGTATTTTTGCAAACGGTGGCGTTGATGATTGCTGAAATGTTTTTATGGTATTGTCAGTTGAGCTGTTTGATGAGTTTAAAGTGTTATTTAAACAATTTGTTTCAATTGTTATATCGATTTCTTCGGATTCTTTTAGATGCATTTCATAATGCAAAAATGTTTTTACAAATATTTTTGCCTTTGTAATGCATTCATATCTATCGATATCATTTTTGATAAACTCAAATTTACGAAATTTGAAATCAAGAAAAGTATCTGCTAAGAAAAATCATTAGCAAAAATGTATTTGAAACGCCCTTTTAGAGACCTTATTAATTCCTTTTGAAAAGTCTTAACTAGTTCTGTAAAAATGGGTTGCGATTCAAGTATTCCATTTAGTAGAGAATACAATGTTGGAAACAGAAATATTAGTGTAACATATTTCTTACCGCTAAAAAGTTTTGTTAGCTCTTTAATTGGGTGTAACAAATCATATAAATTCTCCAGCACCTTAAATTCATTAGCAGTGGGAAGATAGTCTTTTATATTTTGGTGTTCGATGCTTATCATATCCAACTCAGTTTTATTAGTTAATATAGATTCAATCATATCGAATTGGCTATTCAAGCGAATAGCTATATCCTGCACTAACTTTATTTTAGCTTCATATCGAAGTGTTTCTTGAACTTCTTTTAACTTTTTTTGTAACATCTCCGAATGCTTAAATGAACCAACAATGTGCCTACAGTATGAAATTACCTTTGCAATTTCCAATTTGCCTTCGTTCATTTTTTCAATTTTTTAACTTCACTTTCTGTAATTTCTTTATTAATTAATTTTCCATTACAGTCGTAATCCTTTACTTTGAAACGCTTTGAACTATATTTTAATTTTTTTACTTTTATATCCAATGTGTTTAGAAGATCGTTAACCACAAGATTCAGACGAATACCAGCACATGGAATCTCAAGAACATTATCATCAAGTTTATTTACTGCAGAGAAAATGTTTGCACCTGAGACAGTAACTAGTGCAAAAATCTTATTACTGATTGACCATTCACTGAAGATTTCGTTTAACGTATTAAATAAATATTCAGCTGTTTTCACTTCAGACATAAACCTAAGATCCAGGTTTCGGTCAACCAGAATCATATTTTTGCCAATAAAATGGCAAGTGACACCGAGGTAGCTGTTTTTACTCAATGATGACCAAACATCACAAGTAATTATAATGAAATGACATCCCTTCAATTCTAGCATTAAAATTGATCTTAGATTGTCCGTAATTGATGCAATTAATTTTTTGCCCACCGTGTTTATGCATGGCATTTTGTAGCTTTTGTTTAACTCACTAACTAAATTTACAAAACCTGCATGACGTACTATCGAAATCGGCTGATCAGTACCAACAACAAAGTTCATCGATATTTAATTTTTTATGACTAGTCTCTTCAAAACTGTCTTCATTACCGCTCTCAATATCGAATATATTGTCATCGTTGAGTAAAATTGTTGATTTTTTTAGATATTTTTGAATTAATGGAATGATCAATTGATAAATGGGATTGCATTGAACTGGTCGAACTGTTGTAAGGTAGATTCTTTTAACATATGCTGAATTTTGTTTGATTCTTTTGGTCTTTTTGATTCTTTTGGACTTTTTCGAAATATGTCCTAACAAAGCTTCGTTTTCTTATTCATTTCTTAATAACGGATATATTTGTTTTTGACATGTTTGTTCAAACTAAAAAGCAAGAAGTTTTTTTTACTCGTCGCATACAATAAATATTTATAAATTAGGATCTTATGTTTTTAGTAAATATGTAATACATGTTACTTCACTTATGTTACCGAGCAACTAAGGAGATTTACATTTTAGAGTTATGTAACAAAAAGTTTGCTAAGGTATATACAATTGTTTGAAATCGTTGTAAATCTCATCTAAATAACCACTAGAGAGTAATTAGCCGTTTACTTTGCAACAACGATTTCTTATACTTGCCTTAGAGGCCCTTAGGGAATTGCACTTTATAACTTTTAAACATCATAATTATATCATTTTGGAAAAGCGCACGAACTTTTACGTAAATTCTAAATCTAAGGTTAACTTACGTTATGCAAATTTAAAATTAAAAGTGTTTAAACTAGTGTTGCTATCGACTTCGACTAAATCGACTAAAAGTCTACTTGTCGAAATTAGTCGTCTTTGAAAAATCTGATAGTGGATCTAATCGACCTTGGATTATCTACTAATTGACTAAAAGTCGATTTAGTCGAATAATAGTACTTATACATGCATTTCTAATATCTTTTTATTTGATTGAGCATTATAAATCTTTTTAATTTTATTTTGTTTATCAAAAGCAAATATGACTGTTGAATAGATTGTAGTTTTTTCAGAGCCGGAATAAAATATTTGCGCCTCTTCCTTTCATATTAAATTAAGAAATTAAAATATAGTATCTCCCTCCATTACAACGACCTCTCTCCTAATCCAGCACTAAGTTTTTTGTTTACTCTCTTGAAGTTCTAATAAGGGTTTGAGGAATTCAGCAACTTACAAAAAAACAACTTTTATTTACCGGTACCGGTATCGGCGGTTACTTGAGAACAACTAAAAGTACTCAAGAGTAACTTATAATACACTGAAAGTAGCTTCACAACGTCTTCTGGTAATTATGTATGGTAACTAGAATTAAGGTCCGCCTAAGTTAACATTTCGTAATGCTAACAGTAAGTAACTTGCCGAATCTTAGTTCTAACATAGTATCTAAAAAATAATATACAAACAACCACGCCTGAAAAGAGGTTGGGATAGATTCATTGGGTGTGTGTTTGTAAAAATAATATTATTTTCATCTTACACTATTTTTGTGTACTTTTTCTCTATTTTTACTATATTAACATTTTATTTATATTGTTTTTTCATTTTTTTAGTATTTTTATAAAAAATAAATAATCAAAATTACAAATTTCTTTTTTCAATATCCCAATTAATTTAAATCCAAAATATTGTTAGTTAGCTTCTGTATTTCTGGGTTTACGACTGATCATTTGTCGGCCCTGTTTTATTTAACAACTTAATAACATATGAAAAAAATTATTATATGAAAAAACTTTATAGTTATGTGTTTTTTTTTTGTTTTTTAGCAGTCTTTGCATGTGATTATTAAAAAGATTCTCATACAATATCGATCCGATATACAGTGCCGATCCGTTCCGTTCTTTAACTAGGGCTCTAAAAATAATTAAATTATGAGACCCTTCATATCTAAATATTTTGTTTTAAAACTTATATTTACTTTTATTTAACTATTTTAGACTTATATTTATTTTATATTTATCAAGAAATCAATAGGACTTTTTCACAATATTAAATCATTTGGACCAAGCAAAATTTATCCTGCGTGGCGTTTATATTGTTTTGTTTCATTAATATTTAAGTTATATAATTTAAAAATATATAAAACAGGCATGAATTACTTTATTTCTTTTATTACTCCCCCCCCCCCCTCACACTTTGACTAATAAACTATAGTTTAACCAAATATAGTTTTGAATTTACAATTTAAATTGTAAACAAAAACACTTAAGTAGCTTTTGCAATAGCTAGGTTTTATTCACTTTGAGAGAGCTAATTTTTTATATGAAAAATTTCACCGTATAGTTAAAAGGGGTCATTTGCAAATTATGTCACGCAAAAAACATTTCAGATCCTCTTCCTCCCTTCTCCACAAAATGTCACAAAATATCAACCCCCTATCTTATCCTGAGGGTTCTAATCCCTACAAAAGAACCGTTGGGGTTCTAATCCCTGAAAAAATATTTTGAAGCAAATTTTGGAATTTTGAAAGTAAAATATCGTTTCGGTATTATTTTCAAAATTTCGAAATCTCAAAAATATTTCAAAGCAAATTTTAGAATTTCGAAAGTGAAAAATTGTTTCGGTATTATTTTTAGAATTTCGAAATCTCAAAAATTTTTCGAAGCAAATTTTAAAATATCGAAGGTGAAAAAATGTTTCGGTAATATTTTCAGAATTTCGAAATCAAAATAATATTTCGAAGCAAATTTTACAATTTCAAAATGAAAAAATCGTTTCGATGCAAAATTAATTTGAAATTATTTTGAACTTTCAGAAACAAAAATAGAGTTTCGAAAACTTTCTTTTTTTTTTTATCGAAAATTCGACTTTAGCTTCCGTGAACAACCTTAGTATTTTGCCGGCTGAAGCAAGATCCCAGTTTGCTACCCTAACTAAAAAGCACTAATATATTAAAAAAATATCTTAAAGTAAAACTACGAGTGACGTATAAAATCGTATATTTGCAAAGCATTAAATCCAAAGATACTATCACAAAAAGCAAGCAAAATACATACGAAATGGGCATATTTTAACATGACTTAGTGAATGAAGTTTACTTTTCTACTCTTTTCAGACGCAAAAGCTTTCAATAATTCAGTAAAATCTAATTTTTGTAACCATATCACTTTCTAAGGAAATTAAAGAAAGACCTGTCAAACGATTTTGTGACATAGCAGATCTTAAGTAATCTTTAATTAGTTTCAGTTTTGAAAAACTACGCTCTCCAGTTGCGACTGATACTGGCTGTGTTAACAGAATTCGTAAAGCAATAAAAACATTTTAGGTGAAATTATTGTTTCTTAAAATAAACTCTAGTTCTTTTAATGGTGATGTTTTTGGTTCAATTAATTCAGACAATGCAAGCAATTCATTTAATAATTCCATGCCATCAATATCTGCAGAACTATCTGTGCTTAATATTTTTTGAAGATTTAAACACTTTTCTCTTAGACTTTCCTTTGAAAATTTTTTTTTAATATTAGCAATATCTTACAGGAATTGAGAAGCATCACTGTGTTTATTTAACTGGTTAAATCTTTCCTCATCGAACTTATAGCACTATCGAAAATGCAATTAAAACATTCTATTTTAAATCTATTTTTTGGATTTTTAATGGGATCATCTCGAGTTTCATAAGAAAGCATTTGTTTTTTAAACCTTGGTCTAATAGAAACTTTAAATAAAAATGATGACTCCAAATCTAATTCAGCAGCAGTTAATTCTGCATCAGAAATAACTTTTTCAAAAGCTTCATCCGAGCGATACAACTTTAAGAAGTTAACAGTTTTGTTCAAAGTTTGTTTCGCTTCAGAAATGTCAATTTCAATATTCTGAATAACTTTGCTTGCTAAGTTTACTTGGTTCAAAGTATTGAACCATATCACAGTACAGCAAAAAAATTTAAAGTTTTTCATCTTTTGAGTTAAAACCTCTGCTTCATGACGTGAAGATGGATCATAAGAAATGTCCTGGCTGATTTCAAAAACAGCATCAAAGATTTCTCCAGCACAGTATCGAAAAATTCGCACAGCTTTAATCATGCTTTCCCATCTTGTTGCACTCAAAGGTTTTTAAAAAACTTTTTTTCCAAGATGATTTTTCAAAACTGTCCATCTACGAGATGATCCACAAAGAAAGTTATAAATGGCTTGCACCATTCCAAAATAAGCCACAGCCACAGCCTTAAATTTGGTAGTTAATGATGCTGCAACATCATCGAGATGATTTTGCAGCATCATTAACTACCAAATTTAATGAATGAGCATGACATGGTACAAGAAGGCTCTGCTGTTCTTTTCCAATATTCTTTTCTGCACTCCTGACTGATGTCCTTTCATATTCGCACCGTTGTCGTAACTCTGTCCACGCATATCTTCAGTTGGAATCTCAGTTTGAGTCAACATTTGTAGAATAACATCTGTGAGTGCTGACAAATTTTCTTCACGAAATCGTTTTGCAATTATCTGAATGAGTTCATTTTGTATGATTTCCCCCAAGTAATGGGTGTTAATCTCCTCATTCTTTATTCGGTGAACATGATCTGCCATAACTGCATCAAACTGTGCTAGCAGTTCAACTAGTTTTAGGAAGTTTCCATCACTTTTCTCATGTAAAATATCAGAATTTCCACGAAAGGCAAGACATTGTTCTTCTAAAAATGTCATTATTGCAAACAATCTTTCCAGAACTAACTGCCAACACTGTATTTCTGCACTGAGAAGTTGTTGTTGTAATGCATCAATTGTTTTGTTGGTATCTAGTCGGTTTGCTAATTCCATCCATTTGCCCAATGAATAGACGTGATTTTTAGAGGTTTCATGTTCTTTCAGCTGTCTGTGCAAATTTTTCCAGTCTCCAAAACCGATTGTCTTCAAATGTATGTCCATGTCACCAAACAACTTACATGAGAAACAAAACACAACATCTTTTCTTTTAGAGTATATAAGCCAGGATGTTTTAACAACTTCACCATTCTTGAGTACTTCTTGCATGCATTAAGGATTAAATCTTCTGTTGTTGGCATTGAAAGGAATTAAAAAAGATGGATTAGGTGCTGATGGGCCATTTTTAACAAGAGTTACTCGAAGATCATCTGGAATTTGATCAGGCCAATTGGTAGGATCTGTCAGGTCTGTAGTTGGTAAAGTTTGAAAACTCTGTTCTGGCAATGCAATTTACGAAGTCGTAGATAAATTTGCTTCATCTTTTAATTTAGATTTTTCACCTTTCAGCTCATTTTTCACTTCCAAGTTTGAACCTATTGTTGCATCTTGAATTTCATGGATTTCATCACAAGCACTAACATCACAAGAATCTCTCATAGTTGTTGTTGGCTTGCTTTAGGAGTTATTAAAAAATTGCTTTAAAACTCAGACATTTGTTCATCCTCTTCTCTTCGTTTTTTTTTTTGCTTTCTGTAGAAATCACCAGAATTCTTTCTTTTATGTCTTACCATTTTTATCTATGGATGTCAACAAATATATAATCAAAACTCAAAATGCCGCCTTAAGAAAGTGCCGCTTGAGGCAGCTGCTTCTCTTGCATGTGTCTAGAGCCGGCACTAAACATGTATATATATATATATATATATATATATATATATATATATATATATATATATATATATATATATATATATATATACATCGATCTCATAGTACCTTCGACAATATGAAGCTATCCTGAACCGAACACTGATATGCAACTCCACACCATAACTGTGTCAGCATGTTTCAATTTTGAAACTGTACAGGCCGGTAAATCACGTTCAGTGCAACGTCTACGAACAAAGGGCACTCTTTCCAGGATGGTTTCGATCGATGAGTTGTCCGAAAAGCAGACCTTAATAAATAAAACAAAAAATTTATTTAACCATTTTGCTATTCAGTTTTTATTTAACCCTAACCAATAAATATTCATACTTAATACATGTTCATGTAGATAAATTAGTAAAACGTTCAGTAAGAGTAATAAAATACACCAGGAAATGTAAAAACTTAGTACTTACCCTATATCAATCTTCAGGTGTCCAATCACGATACTTCAAATCATATTCAATTTGTTTCTTCCTCACGGCATTGTTCAGAAAAGGCTTCACAGTTGGTCTGTAGGCCAAGTATCCTTGTTTCACGAGCCTCCCCTTTTTTGTTCTACTAAGAAAGATTAAAATTATAGATTTTATTCTGACATTGACATCATAGAGTTGCCATTGCCTTGTCAGCTCGGCAGAGGATGATTTGCGACTCATCTTACATAAAGATATGAGTTGACGATCATCACGACCCGTCGTCTTTCTCATTCGTTTACAGTTTTTCCTATTCGAACTCAGAATATCATCATCAAATTCAAGTCTTTGTTTAATTCTACTGAAAGAAGCTGGTGAAATGCCTAGTTTTGTTGCAATAGCTTTACTTTTGATTGAAGAACACTGGAGATAAGCTTTAATTTCACGTTTTTTACCAGGGCTGAGATCGGAAACTTTATCTAAAACTAAAACTAATCTAATTACAACAATCTAAAGAAACAATAAAACTTTATCATACATTTACACAAATAAAGATTGCGTACCACTAACATCATACGGTCACTCATTAAACACATTTCGTACAATACTTATATTTACAAAATTCATGAAATTATGTATAATATTCAAACCGTCATTAAGTAAACA
The DNA here is from genome assembly GCF_038396675.1 of Hydra vulgaris. Classification (NCBI taxonomy): domain Eukaryota; kingdom Metazoa; phylum Cnidaria; class Hydrozoa; order Anthoathecata; family Hydridae; genus Hydra; species Hydra vulgaris. The sequence continues at coordinate 31,059,964 of NC_088927.1, forward strand.
AAACGTCAAGTAAACAAACAAAATGGCGTGTTGCATAGTTATTTATTTAAATTTCAAAACCTATATACACTCTGTTTTGTCATTTTTAACATATTTAATATATTATAGGGGGCTATTTAGTATATACATACTAAGCATGGGTGTTTGATTTATTTCGTCTGGTAAATCCGGCCGTAACCGTTAACGTCCGTTACGTTAAAAAATTTTAATGGGCGAAAATAATTCGTTTAATCGACGTTCGATTAAATGAAACTTTTAAAATGAAAGACAAGGTGCTAAAAGAAAATTTAAAAATAAAATATAAAAGAAAAAATTTATAAATATATTGATTTAAATTTATAAAAACATTATTTAAAGGCTTTAATAAAAAATTCAAACTTATAAATTGAGTTTAAAATATATAATTTTAATATAAATTTTCTTTTTTATCAAAAAAAAGTTTTTTTTATTAAAAATGGTTTTTTTAAGTCTTATTTCATTTTCCAAATGTCATTTTTTTATTATAGTAAGTAAAGCATGTTATCTATATTGTAAATGTGTTTGTGACATTTTTTTTATATATTAGTTTCTTTATTGTATGTAAAATGCCAAAAACATGTGCTGTTATTTGGGACTATTTTGAAAAAGAACCAACTAATAATGGTGGTGAAGTAGCTGCCAACGCAATTTGCAAAAAGTGCCAAAAGAGTTTACAAACTTGCTAAGGGTTCAATATCCGGTATGAGATACCGCTTAAAAACAACTCATTTATCTTTGTATAAAATATTAGTTGAAAAAGAATTAGTTAATTCTTTTTCAACTAATAATTTATACAAAGATGAATGAGTTATTTTCTTAAGAAATTCAGGTAATTACTTAAAAAATTCAGTTGATCAAAATAACGGAGAGAAAAATAATTTTACAGAGACACGTGGTAACTTATAACAAAATATTTTCTTTTTATTTTAACTAAATAGTTCAATTTAAAAGTTGTTTTTTAATTTCAGATGAGTATATCGAAGGATCGTTACAAGGTCCAGCACCAAAAATATAAGAGTTATGCAAGAAGTTTTAGCTCGCTCAAGTAGTCAAAGCTCAAAAAATATAGACAAACAAAACAATGCAACAGTATACAAGTCACAAAACAATATAATTTCTTTAATTTCAAAATATAAAAGTCAGAACAAAAGCAGCTGGTTATTAATTTTAATATCACAAAGTTTGCGAATCTCTACTCTTGATTTTAGTTGAATCTTAAGGTTTTAAAAGTAGGACAACGTTTTCTAAGTACAAAGTTATGCATGATATATTGGAATATGAAGGAGCATTAGATAAAAATGTTGACAAGTGAGCTAAAAAATGTAAATGGTGTAGGATTTACTACTGACTGCTAGAGCAGTTTATTCATTTATTACTTTATCTCTACATTTATTGCGAATGATTACACTTTGAGAAAATTTGCTATTGCTGTGGAGAATTTTCAGAACGCCATACTTCTCAACATATTGTTAATGGAATAGACAATATGATTGAGTCAGTTGTTGGCTTGAAAACGAAACAAAAAGTGATGATAACAGATGCTGCTAGCAACATAATATAAGCAGAGACGGTTTCAAAGCATGTAACTTATGCTGATTTGTGTTGCGATCATAGGGTTAATACTTGTCTAGATAGAGCATTAAAAACAATGACACAAAATTTATTTAAAGAGAGGTTAATAAAATTTGTTTGAATGCCTAAAAAATATTTGAAAGGCTTAATGAAATTCAAGATGCTCTTGACATCTGCATAAAAATATCTTCTAAAACTCTAATAAGACTATCTTCTAAAACTCATCAATTATTCTTAACCTGTCAAGAAATTAAAAAAGAATGCAATAAACTTGACGGTTGGTTTTTTTTAACTTACTTAGTGCTTAAATTTCTATTCATAATATTCAATTAATTGTAATATAACATGATATTTTCTTCTTTTGTACTGCCATATGTTAAAGTAATTGCTCCCGTCAAAACACGATGAAACAGCCGCAGCATGATGGTAGAATCGATATTGAAATTGAGACCAGCTCTAGAATCTATTAGAGATACAGAAGTTATATCAGAGTTACAAAAACTAATACCTGATGCTAGAAACTTTGTTATATTGAATCAACTTTTACCGATCTTGACAGAATTTAAAAAATAAGTGATATGCTTTCAGCTGATAACATTCCTACGATTCAAAATGTCATAGCAGCATTTTATAACATTACCGTGCACCTTACAAATAAAAAAAAAATATAGATACCACTTTATTACCGAGCATAAAAGCTTTTATTGAATCCTTGCTTAGTGAAATTGAAAATAAAGTGCAAAAATGTGGTTCATGAGGATTTTAATAACAGAAATGCACATTTTCAACACCTATATTATCGAGGAGCTGTTTTAAAAAAGTTTGAAGTAAGTTTAATTAAAAATTTCATTTTGAAAACTTAAAATGTATTTCAATGTTGTGCTATTTTGTTAGTGTTTTGAATCGACCAAAGAGCAAATTTTGATCATCTACAACCCGAACCCTGAAAAGGTTGCTTTTGTAGCAAGCACAGAAGATTTTGAGTTTATGGAGCAAATTGATTTTTGTGTTGCATGAATGTCTTATGTCAAAGATATTGCAATGGGTGATGTCTTTAATTGAAGAAGAATTGTTCTCTTTTTTTTCAATGGCAAAGCCTGTCACCAGAAGCAACACAAACGTTTTAAACTGGTGGACAATTCAAAGGTTCTTCCCATCTTGGCTAAAATTTCCAGTTCCATTTATTGCCGTCCGTCAAAATAGGTTAACGGCCGTTAATGGAAAATTACCGGTAATGAATTTTAACGGAACGAATTTAATCGGAAATTCTGTTGATTTTCTTTAAAGCAACGGAAATTACTGGTTTTTAACGGACCACCAAACGCCAATGCTTAATAATAATTAGTATGTTAGACAAAAAATTTTAAATATATTTACATTTACGACTTCTATTAAAATTTATTAATAATCCCTTCAAAATATATTTAAATTAATCTATATTGGGTGCTGATAATCGCCTAATGTTAATGACATTTTTTAATGTTATCTCACCTCTCCAGGGCCATAAAGGTTACTACAGTCGAGGAGACTACTATAGTTAATAGGCTGCATAATACTAGTTATGCCTATTTCAGTTCATAAAAAATATAAATGATTACAGACATCTAATAACGCGGAAAACTATAAAGAGCGAATTGAAGATATGTTAGAAAAAAACAAGAAAGACGTTTTAAAGATAAATATTAAAGCTGAAAAAAGATTCCAAGAAACAGATTTGTCTATGAGACAAAGTTCTCTATAAATGTGCTTACCTCAAAAATACCTTAATTATTGTTTGTGAAATTTGTAGTTTGTTTAATTCGGCGTTTAACAACATTTACAGTTTAAAAGTTCATAAGTAAAAACACTGGCGGAGCCACTAGAAGACGTTATTTTGTCTTATCACCGAGATCCAATTGTTCGTATTTACAATAACCGTATTATATATGTATATTTTACACATTATCTATCAAAAGCGATAAATGTAAAATAAATAACATTTATCCTAATAAATACTTCAAGAACAATATTCATGTTAAGGGTAATAATTAAGTAAACACGAAAAATTAAAAGTAAAAAATAATAAAAATAAATTAATAAAAGAGTACATATTTACAGAAGCAGTAATATATACGTATACTTTATAACTTATTTATTGAAAAATATAAAAGTTAAATATATAACAGTTTGTGGTTGGTTAGAGAAAATATTTAAAAACAGTATTCATGTAAAAAGTAATATTCAAGTAAAAAAAAAAAATTTAAAAATAAAAGAGTACTTTATTTACAAAAATTGTAATATATATGTATGCCATAAAACCAGTTTGTATAAAAGTAAAATAAATAGCAAGTCATCGAAAGTTAATTCAAGAATACAGATTAGATGTCAACAATAACATTCAAGATTAGAGGATACACCGTAACTAAATTAATAAAAAAAAAGTTGAAACATTCTGTACCATAAACAATTGAATTTTAGTTCAAAAGAAGTATTGAAGTATTTAAAATCGGATTTGTAGAAAATCCACAAGTAATAATGCCTCTTCCTATTCATTTTTAAACCTTTGTATACTAATTTTTTTTGTATTAGCAATCTTAGGAAACTTTTTCCAAAAATAAGGTTCACGATATTGAATTGAATATGTAATTTGTTTTGAATTATACTTAGGGACAATGTAGTTATTATCTAAAAATTTGTCAAAATAGAACTGAAATATTTTAGGAGATAGTGCCATCTTTGTTTTATACATGAAAATTAAAACTTGGTGTAAGTTAATTTTAAACGTTTAATGGACCATGTATACGCAGAAGAGGCTCACATGGAACAATTTTATCAGCTCCAAATAATATCCTGCACGCAAGTTTTTATTTATTGTACGGTTTTTTTTAATTTTATATGATTTGCACTTGCTTATGCAATATTACACTAAATCAAGTAACAATGAATGAAAGAAAATAAAAACTTTTTAAAGATTTATTATTTAGAAATGGTTAAGCCCTATGCAACATGGCAATATTTTTTGATTTTTGATTTCTCAATGCTTTTTATATGATCACTCCAACGTAAATATTCAACTAATATTACGCTCAAAAACTTTACTAAAGTTTTTCTTTTTGTGCTGTTTGTTTGTGTTTGTGCAAAGTTTTCATGTGCTTTGCCATGACAACTTTGAGAATATCAAAGTGTAAAAGTAGAAATAAAACCATTCTGTGAATGAAAAAAAAAAAGAGTGATAAGTTTTGTTTTTTTACTATGGATAACTATGTCTATGTGTTTTAATATTTTTTTGTTTGCTTTTAAGAATATACATATTATCTTATTTGCAACAGTTCTAATTTTCAATATTACTTTGTTTGCAATTAAAAATATACATATCTGTTTTGTTGTACCTTTTAAATAACGGCCGTTAACGGAGTTTACCGTCTGTTAATGGAAAGTTACTGTTAATAATTTTTAACAGAATGAGTTTAAACGGAAATTCCGTTAATTTTTTTTAACGCAACGGAAATTAACGGCTTTTAAGGGACCGTCAAACGCCAATATTTTTTTTACTATGTTTAAGATTTCGACTTTTATTTCTTTTTTTTTTTTGTTCAAACTCTAAGTTTTTAGCGATACATTCAAGCGCTTCATACTTGATTGTTGTTTCTTCGTATTTTTTAGACGGGAATAGGAAGAGGCCAAGAAGGTAATTGTATTTGTATTTTATCAATATTTTTTATATACATTATTTTTTTTCTTTTTTTATATATACATTTTAGTATATATACATTTTTATAAATACATTTTAATGTATACATTTTTATATATTCATTTTTTATACATTTATATATACATACATATGCATTTTTTTATATTCATTTTTTATATGTACATATAGATATACATTATTTTTTTTATTTTTTTTTTTTTACGTTTACTTTTTTTATCTTGTTATTTTTTTTATAAAAAAATTAAGCAGTAAAAGAATTAATAATAATTAAATTTAATTTTTTTTAAATCGATAGTAGTATGCTTATATATATATATATATATATATATATATATATATATATATATATATATATATATATATATATATATATATATATATATATATATATATATATATATATACATTTTTTTTTCTTGAGTACTATCTAATATATCTGGTTATTATAAATAATTCCAATTATGAAACATCCTTTTCAACTCAATGAAAAACGTGCATATACCATCAAAATACTACATTTAAAATACTTAAAATCGGAAATAAAGTTTGTCATAAATTAATAAGATGAAAAGAGGCGATGTGCAATAAAAATCCAACCGAGAGCTCGTTTATCATTTCGATCTTAAATCAAGGAAATATCCACCGCAACACCTCGTTATTGTACGCTTTGAATATGATTTTCAACATATTAAAAAATATCTCTTACTGCTATCCACAACGAACTTTGAATGCATATAAATAATGACATCAATAATATTAAATCTTGGGTAAATATGCTCATTTTTCCAGATAAAACTCAATGTCTTTATGAAATTGAATAGCTTTCGTATGAAAAACTTTATATCGATAATTTTACTAAAACTTGTAAAAAGTCTGATATTACACAATACAATAATATTAATATGGAAGCTAAATTAATAACAGTAAATTTGGATATTGGTGATCGTTTAGAACATTTTTTACATTTTGAACATTATGAGTAGGGGAGAACTTGCACCCTTGATCCGTAAGCACCTTTGATCCTATAGCCTTATCTCCTTACTTACATAACTTATTAAAGAGGGCTGATAACCAGCGTGTTATAAATATTGCATCTTCAAAATTAATTGTGTTTTGGTTAGAGAGTAGACTACTATTAAACTTATTTCTAAAGAGTTTGATTTTGACGATAAAAAGTAATTTTTTTACTTTTACAAGGAACCCCACATCTTTAATATTATTTTGAGTTGAATAATTTTGCTTATGTCATTTTGTAACTAAATTATTCACCTCTTGTATGGTTGCTTTTGGTAAGCTATAGAAGCATCTAATATGACAAAAAAAGAATTTTTGTAAAAACTGAGCGGGTTAGCACCCTTGATCCTGATGCGATTATGCACCTTTGATCCTATGATCAAAGGTGCATACACACACACACAAACAAAATGTTTAACCAATAAAGTAACATGTACAATATGTCATATTGTTTTTAAATAAATTTTTTTCTTCCAAAATGTAGCCTTAAAAGTAGATTTTATACTATTTTGTGTTTTTTTTGTCCTCCTAATACTCTTATATAATATAATTGTATTCATATATATATATGTATATATATATATATATATATATATATATATATATATATATATATATATATATATATATATATATATATATATATATACATATATATATATACATATATATATATACATATATATATATACATATATATATATATATATATATATATATATATATATATATATATATATATATATATATATGTATATATATATATATATATATATATATATATATATATATATATATATATATATGTATATATATATATATATATGTGTGTGTGTGTGTGTGTGTGTGTGTGTGTGTGTGTGTGTGTGTGTGTGTGTGTGTTTTTTAATAAACTAGATTCAAAAAAAAAAAAATCTTTATAAATGTTCTTCCAAAAGTTAGGAATATAGCAAAACTATATAAATATTTTTCATTTTTTTACAGTTAAATATGGTGTATCATGAAAAAAGAAAAACCGATAGACCACCAAGAGGTAAAGTTAATGAAAATGAAATGCGAGCAGCTGTTAATGCAGTTCTTAATGGTTGTACAGTTTATCGTGTATCTAAAGAGAGGGGAATCAATTTAATGACACTTAAGAGATTTGTAAGGAAATGTCAATTAAATCCAAGTACAGTCTGCAAACCTAACTTCATTACCATGCAAATCTTTACCAACGAAGAAGAAACATCTTTATCAGACTATCTTTTAAGGGCTTCAAAACTTCACTATGGATTGTCAACCAAAACAACACGAAAACTTGCCTATAAATTTGCAATGACTCTTTCTAAACGCATTCCTAAATCCAGGAAAATTTTACAAATTGCTGGGAAACAGTGGCTTCGTGGTTTTATGTTACGTAGGAATGAGTTATCTTTACGAAATCCAGAAGCTACTAGTATGGCACGAGCAACTGCTTTTAATCGTTATACAGTCGGAGAATTTTTCACCAATCTAAAAGATGTTCGTCTGCGACACAAATTTCAGCCACAAAACATATATAATGTTGATGAGACAGGTCTTACAACCGTTCAAAAACCAGTTAAAGTAATTGCTGAAAAAGGAGATAAACAAGTTGGAAGGATAACTTCAGCAGAAAGAGGGACATTGGTAACAGTTTGTTGTGCAGTTAATGCAATAGGAAACTCAATCCCCCCATTTTTTATTTTTCCAAGAGTTCATTTCAAAGGAAGTATGTTAATTGGTGGTACACCTGGATGTGTTGGGGTTGCAAACCCATCTGGCTGAATGAATTGTGCAATGTTTTTTGAGTGGATGAAACATTTTATTCAAAATGTGAAATGTTCACCAGCTAATCTAGTGCTTTTACTTCTTGACAACCATGAGAGCCATGTTTCAATTGTGTGTTTAGATTTAGCTAAAAAAAATGGCATAACTATGCTATCCTTTCCACCACATTGTAGTCACAAGCTGCAGCCATTAGATCGGTCAGTTTATGGGCCTTTGAAACGTTATTACAATACAGCCTGTGATGATTGGGTTGTATCTAATCCAAGACCGATGACCATATATGATATAGCTGCAGTTGTAAGGAAAGCTTATGCACAAGCTTTTACTTTGTCTAACATTTCTGCAGGATTTGCTGTGGCAGGAATTGAACCCTTTAATCCTAACATATTTTCTGATAATGAGTTTTTGGCTTCATATGTAACAGATCGTCCAGAACCTATTACTGCTAACCCATCTCCAGGTATTGTTGATCCAGTTTCTGCTATTGTTCATGCCCCAGCTTTTAATCAATCATTGATGTCAAGTCTGTCATCAAGGCCAGCTTGTAGTGTATTGCCAATTCAGCCTATATCTGACCCTGTAAGTCAACTATCCAGTGTTTCTATTAATATCTCTAATCAAGCAAGTCTAGAAAAAATTAGGCCATTTCCGAAAGCTGGATCAAGGAAGTTCATTAAAGGACGTAAGCGTCAGCGTACCCAAATACTCACAGACACCCCTGTTCGAAATGAACTAAATAGGCTTCAGGAAATGAAAAAAAAGTCTCAGTCAAAAAAGAAAAAATATGAAAAGCAAAATAAGATCTTCATGACAAGGAAAAGAAAACTTGATCTTGAAAGTAATGAAAAAAAAAACGTTGAGTCTCAGTAAAAAATAACATTTTTTCCATTGATTTTTTCTTTTAAGAAAGATAAATTTGTAGTAAAATTAATAATAACTTTATTGGTATTTATTATAGACATACTTTTGAAGACTTAAAAATAATTCTTACACATTTATGGTATAAGTTTGATCTCAGAACATGTATACACACATAGGATCAAGGGTGCATATAGGTAGGATCATGGGAGCATACTGGTATGCACCCATGATCCCAATTGAGGGTTCTTAGTTTTTATAATTTTAAATCTACTTAAAATATTCTGGTAAAAAAAAGATTATTGAATTATAATAGGGTATAAAATTTGCTATTATGTACTGTTACTTTAGAGATCGAAATGAAAACATATATTCAGTAAATTGGCCTGATAGATTTTTAGGATCATGGGTGCATACTCTCCCCAACAACATTTATTAAAATAAAAGACTACAAATAGAATTTCGCAAATGACTCTCAACGCAGATTAGTCTACCCTGCAAAGTCTGAACAAGGAAAATTCAACAGAACTTTACAAGATGATATTATTATTAGTTAGAATTAGAATTTCAATTAGAATTTCTATTTATTTCGTCATTTTACACATTTTACAATGTTATCTATAAATTTAAACAAATATATATAATTACAAGCTGACTGGGGCAAGTAGAAGTCAAAATGACTTATCATCAAGCCCCTTTGTGAAATACAAAAAAAATACAATTAAATTTTACATCTTCCAATATTACATAAAAGAGTGAAATTAATAAGGTTTAAAAAAAAAAAAAAATTTGGTTAGAAGTTTTAGAAGGTTAAAAAAGAACTTAAAGTTAAAAAAAGAACTTAAAGTTAAAAAAAAGAAGAAAGATAAGGTAAAGTTAAAATATATAATAACAAATAAAAAATTACAAATCTGTACATATTCGTATACATATTAAAGACAATAAACAAAAAAAAAAAAAAAATTTAATTCGTTTCATATGCATATACATATTCAATACAATATTAAAATTAAATAAAGTACATAAAAAATTAAAAATACAAAATTATTTCGATTTTTTTTAAAAAAAATGAAAGAATGCACGTAATGTTTAAATTTAGTAAGTGTTTTTTTATAGTTCTTTTAAATGTAGCAATAGATTTTTTTTTTTTATATTTTCGTCAAGAACCGAATTCCGCAAGCTTGGTCTCCGGCATATAGTCGAGACGTCAGACTTTTTGAGTGATGTTAGTGGGATGTAGTAATTACTCATTGAATGTCTTGTTTTATATTTATGATTAATTCGAGTGAAACTTTTTTAAAATTTTAAAAAAATATTTTGGAATCATTTCATTTTGAAGTTTAAACATAAATAACAAGTTATGGTATATATTTAGTTTGTATACATTTAGAGCATTTATTTCCTTGAGTAACGGCTCGGCACTTTCGTATCTACTTGCGCCCAAAACTAATCTACTTGCTTGCTTTTGTTTTGTATAAGTAATTTTTAGGAAAGATAAATGATTGTGTGCCCAGGCAATATTACAATAGTTAATATTACTATGTATAAATGAAAAGTATAAATTTTTTAAACATAAATTATTTAAAAGATGTTTTGTCTTGTACATAATCCCCAGGGTCTTTGAAACTTTGTTCTCGACTAGCTTTATTTGGCTTTTCCAATTTAAATTCTCATCGAAAATTATTCCAAGTATTTTCATTGAAAAAACTCTTTTTATTTTAATATTGTTAATTGTTAGTTCAGGTAATTTGAGTGGAAGGTTCTCGGATTTAGATGACTTAGCAAACAATATATATTTCGTTTTTTTAATATTTAATGAAAGTTTATTTGCTTCAAACCACTCATTAAGATATATTAATTCTGTGTTTACAATATAAAAAATATTTTTTAAATTTGAGTCAGAAAAGAAAACATTTGTGTCATCAGCAAAAATAATATAATTAAGTATTTTTGAAGACAAATAAATATCATTAATATAAATTAAAAACAGCAGGGGTTCAAGTATTGATCCTTGGGGAACTCCGCAATTTATTGATTCAAATGGGGAACATGTTAAGTCATATGGTACTCCTTGTTTACGATTTTGTAAATAACATTGCAACTACTCCGTAGTTTATAAATTAGAATCTTTTGGTTGACAGTATCAAATGCTTTTGATAGATCTAGAAAAATTCCGAGTGTGTAACTGTCGTTATCAAAACTATTTAAAATTTGGTTGGCAAGATCAATTACTGCATGTTCCGTGAAATGGTTGTTGCAAAATCCAAACTGTTTATGATAAAGAATGTTGTTTTTTTCAAGATAATTGTACAGTCTGTTGTGCATAATACGCTCTAGTATTTTGGAAAATCAAGAAAGTATGGAAATTGGTCTGTAGTTAGATTTTATTGAGTCATCACCGTCTTTGCATATCGGAATTATTTTTGCTAATTTTAGTTGGTCAGGAAAAATGCCGTTTTTTAGGGAAAGATTAAAAATTTTAAAAAGAGGCTTCTCTATAATATCTGAGACCGCTTTTACAACATCAGGGTTAACTTCATCCAGACCCGCACTTTTATTTGTTTTTAGCATACTAATTGCTAGTCAAAGTTCATCAATTAAAAGCTCCGACTACTCCATGAAGGAATCAGATTTTTTCAAAAAAAATTTAAATGATTTTTTTCCCTCAGGAATTGCACCGGCAAGCTCTTTTCCTATATTTATAAAAAAGCTATTAAATGTTTCAGCAATTTTTTTATTAACAAAAGCATCTCCTCTATTATCATCTCTTTGCAATCTTTTCGGAAGATTATCACTTTTCACAATTCCCACTCCTGTTATTTCTTTAATTACATTCCATGTTTTCCTTGCATTTCCAAATGTTTTATAAATGTTTTTAACGAAGAGTAGTAATTTTTTTGGATTGCTTTTTTAATTTTTCAAAAATTTTTTTATATTTTTTGTATTTTATTTCATTTTTGTAGTTCTTTTTTTTTTTTAATTTTTGGTAAAGTTTTTGCTTCCTTTTTGACGACTTAATGAGTCCTCTGGTCATCCACGGGCTTAACAAATTTTTAGAATTAACAATTTTTTTTTATTTTTGGAAAGGCTTTTTCGTATTGTCTTGTAAACATGCGAATAAAAAGATTGTAGCCATCATTGACGTCATTGCAATCAGTTAATAGTTCCCAGTTTACTTCATGTAAGAGATCACGAAACGCGGCGATTGATTCATTATTTATTTTCCTAACGTATATCGTTTTTGTTTTTATTTTATTCTCAAGGGTTGAAAAATTTATTATCAGAAAAACCGGAAAGTGATTAGTTAAATCTGTTTTACTAATACCACTTTGGATTTTAGTCCTTGTGTAATTATTAGTAATAATATTATCGATAATAGATGCAGTTGTTTTAGTCACACGTGTTGGCTTATTAATCATGGGAAAAACGCTGTATTGCAAAAGTGTATTTATAAAATTCACGACTTGGTTATTAGCTTTATTATTCAATAAATTCAAATTAAAATCACCTAATAAGTAAACATTTTTTTTAATAAGCTTTGGTAGCAAGTAGTTTAAGTGGTTTTCAAATTGATTGTAATTACCGTTTGGCGGTCTATATATTGCAGTTATAAATGTATTTTTATTTGTTTTATTAATTATAAAAAAATATAAAGATATAAAAAAAAAGTTAGAAAAGCTACCCTTGTGCATCAATGACATAGTATAAATGACGTTTTAAAGAGTTCCATGATATCAATGACAAAAAAACCCATTTTATTTGTTCAATATGGTTTTGTTGATTTTTATCCTTTCATTTTTGGACAGTTCCTTTTCCGATTTCTTAGTTCGCGCCAAAAAAGTTGCTCAAACTTTAGATAAGACAGTTGATATTAGACTAATATTTTTATATATATATAGACTAATATTATTATATAATATAATAGATATTATACTAGAAAATCCTAACTTTTGACGTTACAATAGAAAGCTTTACCGGAGCTGAGTAATGTAAACTGTTAGGCCTTTTTATTTTATATACCATTAGCAAAGAATACGGATTAAGTAACAATGGTTTATATAGAGATGACGAACTTTGCTGCTTCCATATTATTAGTGGACCGCAATCAGAAATAATAAAGAAAAATCTCGTCCTCCTTTTTAAGGAAACATTCAAACTAAGTATTACTAGTTTAAAAATTGTCAACTTCCTTGAGGTCTTTGTTCAACCTGTCGAGCTATTCTTTTCATCCATAGAGAAAATTAAATGACGATCCGTGTCAATGTTGTAAGTTACTTTGCGAGTTACTCTACGTAGGCATAACTACAAAAAGAAACTCGCCAGTTAATTTTAAAAGCAACCGTAAATGCTTACATGCACATGTTCAAAAAAAATAGAGCATGAGGAGCACTATTACATTGCTAGAAACAGTTAATAGCAACATCACTACCAATTTGGGCAACATGCACTCATTGTTAAATAACTATTTTTAATCAGTTTTTGTTTTTGGAGCCCAAAGGTTCAATGCTAGTCATTGAAAATTGTACTGAAGCAATTTGTGTTGTTGATCCATCAAGTTTTTATGTCAATAGAGTACAAAAGTGCCTCAACCACCTTGATAAAAAAAAACTTACCAGCTATGATAGCTTGCATTTACGGGTTTTTGGTAAATGAGCGGCTACTTTTGTTAAGCCTCTTTTGCTTATCTTTAAATGCTCATTTGCGACTTTTATAGTTCCAAACTTGTGGAGGAAATCAAATGTATCGCCTATTTTCAAAAAGGGAAGTAAACTAATTGCATCAAACTACCGGCCTATCTTGTTCACGCTTATTTCATACAAAATAATTTGAAATATTTTGTAAACAAACATAAAAAAAGTAATTTAGGATACTAAACAAACATAAAGATAGTAAGTATATGTGTAAACGAGATAGGCCGGCAGTTTGATGCACTTAGTTTACTTGCCTTTTTAAAAATAAGCGTTACATTTGATTTCCTCCACAAGTCGGGAGCTACAAAAGTCGCAAACGAGCATTTATAAATAAGCAAAAGATAAGCTTACTTTACAGTTTGGTTGCGTGACCTAAATCGACGAGTTTTCATCAACGGCATCACATCTGAATGAAAAGCGTGCATCCCAAGTTTAGCCTTGTAACGTGCCTCAAGTCTCAACTTGGGACCATTGCTCTTTGACTTTACCCATGGAGTAGCTAAAACACAAATAACCATAAAAACAGGTTTTCCTATGTAAATAAAATTATTTTTACCTTATTATGTAAAATACCTGCTTTTCCTTAACTGCTGACTAATGATCAATAGAGTAAACTTGGCATCATATATATTTACTAAATTAATACCATGTTTCAACAGTAAACAAGCTAATCAAGTGATGACAAATGCAACTAAAAAATCTCCCTAATGCCAGTTTGCGCGTGTTTTCACACTTACAGTCATAGTAAGTAAAAACCCTGTAAAAATAACCGTAAAATTTTAATAGACCAATCAAAATTGAAAAATTTTGCGAGCGGTTTCTATCGGTACAGATATTTTGCGCTAAAATTGAATTTGATTTATAAGAAAACAAAGCGTATTTTTATGTACCTCATCCAGTGGCGAAACTACTGGACGCAGGACCCTGCGTTGCGGGGGGGGGGGGGGCTACCAGCTATAGGGGGCCCTCATATAAAAAAAATTATACTCTCAATAATATTTATACTATAAAACTCTTTTCCGCAGGTATAGTGGGCCCTAAAATATAAAACTTGGATAAAAAAATGTCATCCATCGTATTAAAATATATTGTTCAAAAATTTATTTTTGTATTGGAGTGCGTAATTTACATTTAAACAAAAAGTTGTAACCTTTTAAAATTGCATACGCAATTGAGAAATAAAGTACGATTATCAGCTGCGAACTGCCAGATGTTATTGTATAGGTAATTTTTATACCGTTATGTTGTGTTTGTGTATGAATTAGACAATTAGACTGAATTCGGTAAAAGTAATAATTTGTTGCGTATAAATTTTTTTTAAACTGTAAGAAGTTCTTCAGTTTATAAGTTCTTAGTTGCATATTCAATACTTTTAAAATATAAACAATATTATTTGTTATGTCATTGCATATCAAGGATAATGAATCTATAATCCTTGTTGCATATACAAATCAACTTTTAAATGTATGTTCTCATTTTCAATTTTATATTAAATCTTCCGTTGTATTAAGTTAACTTTTCATTTCTTATTTTATCTGAATTACTAGTCTCCAAATTATTTAATCGTGTTACGAATAATAAAGTATTGTTGCACGAGAGTTTATTACTTCACTGATATATTCAATAAAAGGTAATTAATAAATTTGTAATAATTAAAAATTTTACAACAGGTACTGAATTTATAAATTTGTAATAATTTAGATTTTGACTCATAATAATGGAAAAGAAATTAAGTAGTACAAGCGGTGCAGCAAAAAGAAGAAAGTTAAAAGAAACAAAAGCTACTTTAGCTAAATTGCCGAAGCTAACAACGTTTTTGAAACTAATCGAAAAGCGAGCGGAAACGGAAGTGGAAAGTCAAAACTCTGCAGAAGTGGTATGTATAAATCAGTCAGTAGAACATGATGATATCGAAGAAAACATTGCTACTGGTAATAAAAATGTGAACGAAGAAGATGTGAATAGGTCTCCGAGAAACCACCGAAATGAAGACAAGGAAGATTCAAACTCTGATACAAATGACGCCATTGAACAAATTAATTTAGAAAAATCAAGTGAATTATTTTCTACTGACATTGCAAATTTTCATGGTAAAATACTAACAAAAGATATTAAGAAAATAATTGTATTATCGGAATCGTGTCGGCCAAAAGGTCCTTTTATACGCGACCCCTTGCAAGAAAACCAAAATTTTCCAAGGAATATTTTAAAACTACCACAAAATATGGATCTATAGAAAGAATGTGGCTTTGCTATTCCCCAAAACTTGATGCCGTTTATTGCGAGCCTTGTTGGCTTTTCTCAGAAGAACGAAAAGCAAAGGATAACTGGCGTGAGCATGGTGTCAGAGATTGGCGTGGTCTTTCTAAAAAAATTAAAATTCACGAAAATAGTCAACAACATATATTTGCTTGTTGCATTTATGAAAAATGGCGACATAATGAAACAATTGATAAAAATATAGAAGAACAAATACGATACCAATCAAATTTTTGGGTGCAAGTCTTAGAGCGGATAGTAAATATAACATTAGCACTTTGTAAAAATTCTTTGGCTTTTCGTGGTCATCGTGAATCATTTGACAATGAATATAATAGTAATTTTTTAACCCAAGTTCAACTTTTAGCTAAATATGATAATGTTATGAAGCAAGTTTTGAGTATGCCAAATGGATCTATAAAATATTTAAGCCATCAAATTCAAAATGAAGTCATACATTGCCTTGCAACGCATTTAAAAGCCACTCTTACTGCTGATATTAATAGTTCACCTTTTTATTCAATTATAATGGATACAACACAAGATATTACTAAAAGAGATCAGCTCAGTCAAGTATTTAGATACCTAAAAATTATTAAAAATGAAAAAGATGAAGCCACATCAATTGAAATTAAAGAAGTTTTCTTGGGATTCACGGAAATATATAACCACACTGCTGCTGGACTACATGAAGAAATTTTAAATCTGTTAGAAAAACATCATATAAAATTAAGTAACTGCAGGGGTCAAGGTTATGATGGTGCGAACGTCATGAGTGGAATATACAATGGGGTTCAGGCCCTTTTTAAGAAAAATCAACCCAATGCTATGTAAATGCATTGCGCAGCTCATAATTTAAATCTTGTTATTAACGATGCGGTTAAATGTTGTGTTGAAGTTGCTTCATTTTTTGTAATGCTAGAAGATGTGTATTCATTTTTCGGAAATAGCATAAACAGGTGGGATCTACTATCCAAATATACAGGAGAATCACAAATAACATTAAAAAGGTTAAATCCAACACGATGGGCAGGACGATATACTTCTCTTTTCGCCGTTAAAATTCGCTTTCTTGATATAATGAATGCTCTTTCCGAGATATCAATAACAAGTACAAAACGTGAAGAACGCGAAGAAGCAGTACGAATACAAAAAAATATGAGCAGTTTCGAATTTGTTTTTTTATGCGTGCTTTTGTCAAAAATCCTTAATGGAGGTACATATACCATCAAAATTGCTGCAAACTAAAAATTTAGATCTTACGACAGCTTCAGGTTCTCTAGAAAATGCCAGCAAAAATTTAAAACAATATAGAAAGATGTTTGATTCAGCAAAACTTGAAGCGGTAGAAATAGCGACTACGTGGCAGATTCCTGCAATATTTTTTCAAAAAAGAAGAAAAATTGTGGAAAGGCATTTTGACGAATTATCTACAGATCACCGTTTTGATAGTAGTGAGGAAATTTTTCGCATCAATATTTTTATAAAAATTTTGGACGTCGTTATCAATCAACTCGACAATAGATTTAAAGGAATGCAAGAAGTGGTACAATTATTTTCCTGCATCCATCCAAATAAATTAATGGTAATGAAAAAACGTGAGATCATAAGCTGTGCAGAAGCCATTCAGAGAAAATATAGTGAAGATATAACAACTGAATTTCCGCTGCAAATGGTTATGGTAAAGTCAATGCTACACGATGAAATATCAAAAATATCATCTATACGTGAATTGGCTGACCTTTTAATAGTAAAATTGTCAACTATAGCTGCAAGCGTTCCACAAGTGATAACAGCATTGTTATTGTTTCTTACATTACCTGTTACTGTTGCATCAGCTGAACGTTCTTTTTCGAAACTTAAAATAATAAAAAATTATTTACGAAATACCATTGGTAAAGAACGTTTAAGCGACCTTGCAATAGTTTCTATTGAGGCAAAAGCGGCTGGAAAAATGGAAATGAAAAACATCATTACCGATTTTGCCAATATGAAATCAAGGAGGAAAGTTTTCACTATTTAAGTTCGGTTAAGTTTTAGTTTCGTTTTGAAGTTATCTTTATCTTTATTTAATTTTTTGTTTTTAAATATGATATATATAATAAATATCTATTTAATATGTGAAGCTTTATTTTTTTTAAAAAAAACATTATTTTGCGGAGGGGGGGGGGGATCCTAATCTCCAAAATTTAATCTCCAAAATAATTTAAAAAAATTATAAAATATAAGTTATGTAATTAGTAAATAAAATAATGGGAAAATTCTTCTTAAAAAATGCTGCTATAAAAAGTTTTTAAATTGGTTTGTAGTTGAAGGTTCTTTTGATTTCGTTGCAGGAAAGTAAGTCGTCAAGTACAGCCTGCCAATAGCTAAAAAACAAAAATATAAAATTACTATTGTCCTATCAATTTATCATACATGTTCTATTTTCATTTAATTTGTAAATTCTATTTCATAAACCAACACACACTGTGATTTGCATAGCTTTTGAACAGCCTAGCTTTAGTTATGTTGTGGTTTAAATAGCTAACCTTAAATAAACCAATAGAATAATTTATTCTTGAACCAATATAATAACTTAACCTTAAACCAATAGAACTACTATATACATCTACACCTTAACCTATTTAAAAAAAATAAAAAGCATAACATTAAGAAAGGTGTCATCATATTGATATTTTTTAACAGGTAATATTTATAAAAACTAATAGAAATAAATTATTTTTATATTTTGAATATGTTATCTTTTTTATGAAGGTAATATGAAAATATCAGACTAAAAAAATATATTAATTAATTTGAACAAATATAATTTGTTCAAATAAATTATATTGAGATATAATTAAAATGCAAAAGGATTTTCAGAAACAAAATAAAACCAAAAAATTTGTTGCTTGTAAATTTTTTTTGATGTTTGGCAGCACAATTTTGCTGTGACATACAAATCTGGAGTCTTTTTGGGACTCTGCATCCCTGCTTGGGTCATGGCTTTACTTAGATAACCTTAACACAAACATCATGGTCTTTAATAATCTGATAACTTGTATCAAATTACTATAACTTCATAATAAGTATATCTGTATCAGATGTTTATCAACTTTGAAAAACAAACTACAAATTGTTTTTGTTTTCGAACATGCAACATATATATAGATATTAACAAATATAAATGAGAGAAACACAGTTTTTTAAGATATACACCAACATTTGTATGAAAAATTATTAATATAAAACATTTAAATCTATAAAAATAGAAAATTTGTGAACACTGCAGTTCATTACTTATATAATGTAACACTATCAAATAATCGTTTGAATATGTTACATAAGTAGCTGTTTATACATTTTATTAACAGTTGTACCAGTCTTTACATTTCTGGAGGTTTTTCAATAATAAAACTGTTGTAATCAATAATAAACTTATTTATCAACTTAATAAGAACTTAATAGTATGTTATTAATATGTAACCAAGTAAAACATTTATCCTTCATAAAAATATTTAATAATGTTACAATTTGTTTACAAAGTATACAAAAATGCAGAATAAAATCAAGACAATTTTGAAATTTAATGAACATAACTTTGAAATTCATGAATACGAAATAAAACAGGAAACAAAACAAAAATATAAAAGTTAAAATAATAACTAATAGAAACAATTATGAAGATCGAATAATAAAAATATAAAACTTGGAACTTCGAAAACTTTCAAGCATTTTTTTTTTCTCACAAAACCTACACACCTCAGCCAAATAAAACAAAAGGTAATATTTAGTGTGTTTAAATATCCTAATAACACGATAATGTTGCATAAACAAAAAACTTACTTCATAAAATGATCTGAATGCATTTTTCACAGCTAAACACAGAAAGCACTGATATGTAGTCAGTCACATGTTGCTAGTAAAGATATTTGTAAACATTTTTTCATACTGTTTTAATATATATTTATACCTGCTAATAAATATTATTTTTATGAAATATGTTTTATCAACTATAAAATTAAAAAAAAAAAAAAAAATTTAAATGTCAAGTGACAAATAAATAAAAAAATTGTATAACATTTTCATTTTAACATTTAAGATAAAGTCTTAAAAATAGTTTGTTTGTTTTTTAATCAAATAATAAAAAAATATTTTTTTTAAATGGCTGCCAGTTTTCTGAAAATTAGTTAAAAAGTCACATAGAAACATCAGAGATAAACTCATACTTATCTTTTACTTTATTTATGAAAAAATTCCGCAAATAGTCCTTAGTGTGTTGGGTCACAGAGATTTTAAAGTTAATTCATTATTTTAGGTTTTAAGACTTTTTGAAAATCAAAAATGTCAATTTTTACAAGAAAAAATAAGATATCTTAAGATATATTTATTAACTTTCAAAATCTCTAGCTAAAAGGAAAGATATTAATGCAAGTATCAATTTCAAATATAAAACTGTGTATAGATGAGGTAACATAGTGGTTTATCGAGCATCTTTTTGTAGACTTTATTATGATTAAAATAATACGAAGAATGTGTAAAAATAAATACATTCTTCCACGTACAAAAAATATAACTTCTCAACATATTAACATAATTACAATTAAGCCATGATTCTTGGTTACTTAATTGCATGTTTTAGTGTAGACTGAACGAAACATAAAAACATTCCAGTCTACACAACATTTAATTTTATTAGTCGCGCGAACAATTCGCGCTGAAAGATTTTTGGCCAAAAATTAACGCCGTGAATTGTTATTATAAATAGTAAAATTAATACTTAGTTTTGTTCTTAATTTAATGTGATTTTACTTAAGTGTCATAAGTAAAATTAAATCAAATATAAAACATAATATATTATTAAAAAAAAATTACAAAAAAAAAAAAATCACCGAAGAAAAAGCGGCAACCGGCAGCAAACCCTATACAGACTCAGAATAGGCAGAGATATGCGCAATCTGATTCGCTGATTTTAAAAGAGAGGCTTTAGCGCGTATGTTTAAATCAAAACAAATGTCAAAAAACGTCTTGAATAATAAAAGTGAATTTGAGTAATTTAATAAAAAACCAATTAATAATAGCAAAAAAATTATGATTTTTCTGTCCAATTTTGTGCAATATAGTACAAATACTTATACAAACCCTCACAACTCAAAACATCCGTGATTTTCAGAGTTTAATAAAGAATTAAAAAAATTAATTTTTTTTTCTAAGATATAAAAAAGACAACTATTGTAACAAACTATAACCAGATGGTAAAACTTGACTATGCTGTGATTCTCATACGATAGATTTTTTAAAACAGTTTTAAAATTTACCTACTAATATCAATAGACTATTATTAACTTTGTATAATTTTTTTCAAATTAAGTTCCCATTTATCCAATCATTTAGCAAGAAAAGTATTTTGAAAAAATAGCCTAATTTCTTTTTAGAACTTTACACTTATTAATCCCATATATAAATTATATACAACACTAAAAAAGTTTGAGAATATTCCTTGGTTGTTATAGCTAGCCCAGATGATTTGCAACACTCTTAAAATAAAAGCAATTGTAAGCAAGAGCGAATTTAGATATCCTTTGATAATGTATAGTAATAAAAGATCACAAAGCATTGTAGCATAATAAGCTATTAGAAAAATCTATAACCTGATGTCCAAAAGTGTATTTTGATATAGTAAACTGATTACCAACAGCAATAACTCTCAACTTACCACACCTTTATGAAAAACTAAGTGTAAAAAGGTACAAACAAGAAAGATTGCAAGCATGCAAGTTCATGTTGTTTATTTCAATTTCAAAACTCAATACATGTTTGTTGATATATAGCTTTTAACCTAAACAAAATACACGTTATTGTATTCTATAATTAATATAAAATGTGTATCCTTTAATAGCAATTGAGGGTAAATAATATTAAATAAAGCACCAAACTTTGATAAATTAGCAGATTTAAATAGCAGATTTAAGCCTATTTTATGTAGCACTTTTGATACCTAAATTTCATCTTTCCGCTTTAATTATGGGAGAAGTGGAGGGGGGGCGGGCGTGAAAAGAATTTAGTTTGCATATAATATATGATAATATAATCAAATTTAGAATAGAAAAATGAGCAAATAAAAAAGCGATAATATATGTATATATATATATATATATATATATATATATATATATATATATATATATATATATATATATATATATATATATATATATATATATATATATAAACTACTAATTTAATTAGTAGAAAATCAGAAAATTTATTTATATGTATATATATTCTTTTATTACTTTTATTCTTTATACTTCCAGGTAATAAAATTAAAGAAGGTATCTACCATTCACTTTTTGTAAAAGGTATCTACTATTCACTTATTGTAGAAGGTATTTATGGTATTTTTTACACTAAGACTTTTTCTTGAAAGAAAATTTCTACACTAAGAAATTTTCTTGTTAATTTAGATTTCAAATTGCACAGTAGTACCAATTGACTAAGTTTTTATATTTTAAACCATAATATGGACCCAACAAAAATTGTTTTAAATTTTTTGGTAAATTCAAAGAGTTTTTATTTGCTAACTATGCATTACTTTGTGAAACAATAAATCAGTGTAGGATAGGGCATATACTGTTTTGTTTTTCTAAACTTGGAGAAATTTTGAATGAGACTGCTAAACAAGTCAACAATTATTTTGGCTTCAGCATTAGCACAAATGATGTCCAATTAATTGTCAATAAAGGGAAGAGATTCCAATCATTTTGCTGCATTTTGTAATGAGCCCTATGTAATAAAAAAACAAGTGCCTCATGCATTTCCGTCTACCTCAAGTAACATAAACACTGTATCTTCAATTTTTTCATCATTAGAAAAAAAGGTGTTATCTCCAGTAAATAGTGAATCTTTATGTTCACCAAGCCAAATTGTAAATTCAGAAATTAGGAAGAATTCAAGAAAAAAATTAACTCCAAAGAAAACAAAGTTAAAGAATAGGCTGTCTTATTTGTCTCAAAGTTAGCTAGCTCTTCCATAGAATACAAAAATAAAATAGATTTAGTAAAGTCTAAAATGAAGACCATGCCATATAAGCTGAAAGTGTTAAGCTAAAGTGTCAAAAAAAAAGAAGGTATTATAAAAGCTTTAAGAGAAGAAGTTAGAAACTTAAAACAGAACTTGCAAAGCTTAAAACAGACTTGAAACAGAAATTGCAAACATATTATTACAGTAGGCGTATTCTCAACCTTATTAATACAAAAAAAGCTGTACAAATTAGAGAAAAGAGAAAGAAAAATTGAGACAAATTAACCTCAAAAATAACAAAATTATTAGGGAAAAAAAAATAGCATTAGCTAGTTTAGAAAATGATATAACCCAGATGGAGAAGGAAATTATAGCAATTTCAGTTGCGTCAGAAGATAACAAGTCTTAGCGATTACAAACTAGATTGCTAATTTATTGCATGTTGTTGTTTTATATGCCAGCAGGTAATATTCCATTCCTATTGGAGAAAATTAAACAATATTTTGGTGTTGATATTTTGTATATTCCCCAGCGCATTACTGTTGAGCAAATGGCTCGCGAGCTTGGCAGTATATCTGACCTACAAACAGCAGAATAGGCCTTCGGTAACGAAAATCTGACTCTTGGGTTTGATGCAACAACACAAAAAGGTGTCCATATCAACAGCATTCATTTTATATCAAAGGATAAATGTCAAGTCATTGCTTTGGACCAATTACCTGGAGGTACATCAGATGATTATCAAAAACACATATGTAACGCAGTGGATTATATGGCGTTAATTTATTCAGATTATCACTCGTTTTCATTTGTCGAATGTCGTAAGTCAATCATCTCAAATATATCAAACACAATGGCAGACAGAGTTGCAGCAAACCATCTTACTATAACCAAAATTTGTGAAATCTGGAGTAATGTAATGAGCTAAACTGTCATTTGCACCCACTTGGCACAATAGCTATTTCCTATCGTTTGGCATTGCAGTCTCTGGAAATAGAAACTTGCCAATTATTTGGATACGATTGTATGGCCGTTAAAATTATTTTAGCAATGAACAAATTGAGGTTTAAAGATGGCAAGGGTGATCCTGAAGATTTTGTTATTTTTTTATACAATAAAAAACTGCCACGAGGTATAATTCCAAGATATCGTGGCAATCGTCTTCACATTCTTTTTCGTACTTGTTTCATCTTCATAAAACACTACAATGCTTTTAAAGACTTTCTGACTATCGAAATAGTAAAATCTGTCACTCTTCAAACAGCACTGCAATCAGCGTTGTGCAATACAACTACCATAAAAGACATGTGCGTGCTAGCAATATTTTCCAAACTACTCACTGGACCCTGGATGAAAACATTTTATGTATCAGCTGACAAAGCAAGTTTTGATCATATTGCCGGTATCCAGGTAGTTAAAGGTGTTTTGCAAACGATTATAAGTTGCATTTCTAATCCAAGTGCACTGTTAAAAAGAAAAAATGATTTTTTTGGAAATCCTCCTAAACCAAATGTATTAGAACCTATAAATAATTTATGCTCCATTGATGAGCAGCTTATTGGCATGATTAAAGCTTGTCTTATTGCGATAATGAATGTTTTGAAACGTCAATATGAGAGATATTTCTCTCTTTCCATTACAGTGACACTCAAATAGGAGACAGCTAGTGCAAGGCTTCACAACATAGATAGTGAAGAGTTAATGGGTATGTTTAGTGAAGCTAAATGTAGATCCCCTAATGCAACAATATGTTATATATCTTGCGAAATAAGATCAAAAAAGAATAAGACTATGGATTATTTAGATAGTCTTGACCAAGTATCTAGAGAAAATGTAGTTAAGTGGTCAATGCAAGCAGCTCGTAAAAAACGGCTAAACAATCGGTTAAATCATACTGCGTTACGAGCAGAAATTTCAAAAAATGGATGAAAAAGAAAAAAGAAAGCTTGAACGAGACCTGTGTCAACTATCTTTTAATGATATGAAAAATTTCTACAAGCACTTATCTACCAAACAACTTGAAGACTTAGGTGACATAATGTTTGAAAGATTTGTTGGCAGAGAACTCTGCCATGAATGGTTTGTAACTGATAAGTCTGTCATGTAAGATGGACGAGTAGAAAAAGTAAATAAAAGAAAAGAAGACAGAATTTATACTATTTCTTACTAGAAAAAAGATGAAAATGATTAAGAAGCAGTTGACTATTGCATGAAAAAGTTTCAGCTTGCTGCTGATGTCATAGCAGGAGAGTTGATCTTTTCATAATTTAACAATTATAAAATAAAAAAAGTGTGACTTGCAAATAGGTACAGCGAGTGGTGTGACTTGCAAAAAATGTACTGCAAGTGGTGTGACTTGCAAAAAAGGTACTGCAAGTGGTGTGACTTGCTAAAAAAGTACTGCAAGTGGTGTGACTTGCAAAAAAGGTACAGCAAGTGGTGTGACTTGCTAAAAAAGTACTGCAAGTGGTGTGACTTGCAATATAATTGATAGACGGCTCTGGCTTACGTTCTCGTTGTGTCTATCGTTAAAAATGATTGTTAGTAAGTTTCATTAATGGAATTTAAATTTACAATCATTCACTAAAAGCCAAGACACAAATTACTAATAATATTATGAAAGAAAGGATACACTTACTTGTCTAGAAATGTGGTGCATATGTTTTTACATTACTTCGTATCATTTTAAACCCTTTCGATTTTTTTAATCTTTTTTTGCGCTCTTTTTGGTCCCATTTAGCCCCCTTAATACATCAAGTGGTTAGAGGTCAATAAAAATTTTTATTATATATTAATTGTATCAAAATTAGAATATCATTTTGTATATAGAAATTACTAATTTCACAAAAAAAGATGCTCTACAATGGACGAACCATTTTTGGCAGCGAGTATGGAAGTTCGGTACCCCCTATAGCCCCTGGATACTACCTGCAGTTAGAGTCTTTTAATGTGGTAAAATATGTTTAGCTTATATCTAGAGTCTTGTTATGTGGTAAGATATTTTCTTATGTTAATTTCTTATATTAATTTTATTTATTTTTTATATAAAATTCTATACATAATCACATTTATGCCTTTTTTTTTACTTTATTTAGGTTGGAGGGGGATGGCACATACCCTTTTTCCTAAATCAATGTATTCATCACTAGTATATATTGTAAAGTAGTAAAATATGATTTTTATTTATATTAATAGATTTCCTTTTTATTATAAAGATAAAAATATTCATAAGAATAAATTGTTTTTGATAATAGGGTGTGTTGACTATCTCCTTCATATCCACCCTAACACAAAGATACACCTTTTATATGTGGTTGTGGTGTAGGAGCAAATTATAATAAAAAATATATAGAATTGACTAATTTCACAAAAAGACGCTCTATTATGGAAAAAAAAATGTTTTTTTGGGTGGTATAGGTGGTGATATAGGTGGTGGTTCGGCACCCCCTCTAGCCCCCTGGATAGGCCCAGTGAGCAGAAGCCATTTTAATTTTGTAGCCCACTGTTATTTCGATAATAGTTAGCAGAGTTATAACAATTTAGGTAAAGAAAAACTAAACTTTGACCACAATTTCTTCAACAAATCCACATATCAAATTTTTGGTATTAAAAACGACATAACTTTTTGTCTAATTGTTCGTTTTTTATAATTCACCTTTAAAATACTGTATTAAAGGGCTTTCTAATGATATATAACATTTTAGTATACGATTGTTTTAAAATTTTCATGCTACGTACCTACTTGTGATGAATGGGGAGCTTAAATAGCCAAGGTATATTTAATGATTTTTAAGTCCTAATTTTTATTATTCTCACTTTCTTTTTCATAAAAGTTCCTTTATTTAGGTTAAGTGAAAGTTTCTTTATTTAGGTTGAGTGGAAAACTCTTTTGAGGAGTTCTTCCAGTGCCAATGTCACTCTTCAAGATGAGACAATCAATTTACCTAAATCTGAATCAAGCTTATGTTCTTTTTGTTATACATATCTTGCACCTGGTTATCCTCATAGCTGTAAACCCACCAGTGCAGTGACTAATATTATTTCATTTGCATTCCTATTAGGTTCTCTACAAGCTGAGCAGGTAAAAAAAAAGTTTTTGGTGATAGTACATAAATATTAACTACAAAAGTTATATTTTAGTACAAACTATATTTAGATTGCTTCTGGAATCATAAAAAGTAAAATGGCTTCAGAAAATTTGGTTGATGGATCTTTTTGTTTATCTACAGGAGGAAATCCTCTTCAATTCACAATTGGCACACCAGAAAATAAAGAAAAAAAATGTTCTATCCAACAGCTTTCCCTTGAATTACTTAAGCAATTACAGGTTGTGCTAGAGCTGTCAAATAGAAAAACAAAAGAGATGGTTGCTACTCTACGCAAAGGTTTAGGAAGTAAACTATCCATAGAGCCTAATATTTTTGGTCGTCTTTCTAAATTAGAAGATTATATTTCTAATTACTACTATGTACAGAAGTGTGCATTTGTTGACAGTATAGGCATTGTAATTTCAAGATATCTTGTATATGTTCAAAATACATCTGATTTTGTGCTAGACTTGCTAAAATTACGTGGCTTAGAGCCAACTTCAGCCTTTATAAGAATTTCATTGGATGGCGGTGGTTCATTTTTAAAGTGATTATTAGTATCTTTGATTGTCATAAGAATAGTGATGATTCAGATGAGTTTTTGAATAGTGGTGTACAACGATCACAATTTCTAGCTGTTGTTGAAGATTTTCCTGAATCTAACTATAATTTGAGGCAAATTATAGAAAAGTTAAATTTGCAATGTGTCAGCTTTTATGTTGCTTTTGACCTAAAATGTAGAAATGCTTTATTTGGCTTATCTGGGCATTCTGGAAAAAGAGCTTGTTTATGGTGTAAGGGAATATCCACATTATATTCAGGGACAAAACGAACTCTTAGCAGTATTGATTATTGGTACAATAAGTATTTAGAAAATAAATAAATTAAATCATCCATGAAAGACTTCATGAACTGCATTAATCCTCGAATTTTGTATATTAATCGAGATCCAGACACTTTAATTGAGCAACTAGTTTCTCTGCCTGAACTCATGGCCTACTGTTATTATACGGCCTGATTTGTTGCATTTTCCGTAAAAAATTAAGAGGCCAATTTTTTTACCGCAAATGTTTATTTTATCAAGATGGTCGAGGACTTGAGATTATCATCATGTAATTACATTATGCTATACAATATTTTTCGCTAACTGATTCCCTGTTTCAGTATATTCCAATAACATATGAAATACTGAAATAGGCTTTCAAATAGCTATGTATCAAAATGTTACTAAAACAAACTTATTGCAAAGACTACTTACAACTCTTATAGCTACTCCAGACGAATTTTTTATAATTCAAAAAAGCATATATAATTTATACCATTGTATAGAGCTTGACCTCACTTAAAAAATGAGGGGTCATTCGACCTTTGAAATTAAGCGGATCCAAAGTTATTGAATTTTTTGTAGTGCAAAAATTGATGATTTTTTGACGAAAGATATAGGGCTTAAGTATGGAAAATTTGCAGTGTTATTGCACCGAAAAAGAGAGCATTTTTAGATCATATTGACTTTTGAATAACTTTTGAACCGTTATTACATTTGACTTGAAATTTTCCATATTGATTCACCAACTATAAGAAAATAAAATACCAAAATATTTTTATTTAATTCAGTCGGGATTGTCCGGATTTGTCTATTTTACAGACTGTGGGTTTTAACTTATTTACTTATTAAATTTTCCATAGTGATCCAACAAATATAAGAAAATAAAATACCCCAAAATTTTTCTGTTCAACTGACGAGATTTACCAGAATCATTTATTTTACAGACTGAGGGTTTTCACTTATTTACTTAGTTTTAGAAAATAAAATTTGAGATTATATTATAATAACACCATACAAACATGCATAAAGGAACCACGGAATACAAATAGTACATCATTTTCAAATTATTGTATAATTTACAGACCGGTCAATAAATTACTGCAAATAGGCTGCACATACCAACTGGGCATACATTTTGGGCATATAACTTTGAATATATTTGATATTTTTCAACCGTTATTAAATTTGACTCGAAATTTTTCATAATGGTCCCATTTTTATTCATCTGACGAGATTAACCAGAACCATCTATTTTACAGACCTATGGTTTTCACTTATTTACTTAGTTTTGGAAAATAAAATTTGGGGTTATATTATAATGGCACCATACAAATATGCATAAAGGAATCATGGAATCCAAATCATACATCATTTTGTTCCAAATAATACATGAAATGATTGTATAATTTACAGACCGGTGAGTAAATTACTGCAAAAGAGCATTGAAATATGTCAAAATTATTCAGAATAACCTATTTAACAGACAGAAGATTCTTCAATAAAGTTAAAATTTAATTTGTAATGAAAATAACTTACAGCAAACAAACTTTTTGAAATTTGGAGTACTTACAACTGCAATAGGCAGGTATAACAGCAGAAATTATATCTAAAAATGTAAAAATATTATTATTAGAAATACAGATACACAATAACGTGTTAAAAATATTTTGTTAATTCATTTTAAAAATATATAAATTAAAAACATTTAAAAATAAATAAGTATAAAATAAGAAACTTACTCATTAAGATTGTTTATGTGAACCTATGAAAACGCCTTAGATAAAAAAAATGAAAATAACATAAAATAATGTTTTTATTCCAAAACTTATTTCTTGGCTTTTAGTGAATGATTAGAAGTAGCAAGTTTCAGTAACGAAACAAACTAATAATCATTTTTAACAATAGACACCATCGAGAAGGTAAGCCAAGTTGTCTATCAACACAAAACATCACAACAATAACATCACAACAATAACATCACAATCACAAAACACACAGACCCTGTGGCACTAAACGCTCCTAATTCACACTAGTGTCACTAAGTAATGGGTTAACTTTTAACCAAAACTAGTGATCATCCTGAAAAGCTTAAAGGTGGCTCTATTTGCAGATATGACATAAAAAACCTATGGATTTAAATCATCTTATTTTAGAACTGACTTGCTAACTGTTCTTACAGAATGGTACTACATAGAATTAGATAGAGGTAGTTAGGCAAATTCTACTGCTCTGGATATCAAAGGCTTTCGATAAAGTCTGGCATGATGGACCCATCTTTTTGCAATCTTTTAAGTCGTCTGTTAATTGTTATCTAGCTGTATAAACTTCGTCTTGACTCTTCCAGTAACTTCCAACTTTAAAAGTAGTTACCTTCTGATGCTTGCTCTACCCCTACTTCTATCCACAATAGTGAAATTGTTCCCAATCAAATTACTGTTTTTGTACTTTCTGATTTAATTTTGAAGATTGCTAATGATGACTTTTCATGCTCTGTTACCCCAACTTATATTGCATACATCCCTTTAGGAAATGGATCTAAAAACTTTCTTATTAAAACGCAACTTAATTAAGAGAATCTCCCAGTTTCCAATTTGGACACTACCTATATTATCTGGTGATTTCACCTATCAAATAAAGAAATTTTAATTTGTAACATGTAATTGACGTTTTTGAAGAAGGTAGATATATCTAATGGTCTGATTATAAACAAGGTTTTTGAGTCTTTAATTAACAAACACTTATGCTCTCCTATTGAATTTAATAACTTACTTTCTGATCATCACTACGGATTTCAATCGCCTCGTTTTACAGCTAATACTACCATTTATTCCTGCCTTGATAAGAACGCAACACTCCCTGATTGCTTGAAGGGGGCATTTGAGCTTGAAAAGGCAGCATGAGGTTCACAGTGGCTGGTGAACTTTAACTCAAAGAAAACTTAATTTTTTTTAGCTAATCGTTATCGTCATAATCTAGATCTTCCTATATTTATAAACAGTATTGTACTCCATTAGTCATTTACCCTTTATCTTCTAGATTAACTCTTACTTCCGATCTTTTTTGGAAATCATATATTAAATCGACTGCAAAATTAGCATCTGCTAAGTTGCATCTCTTTATTGTGCTTGTCACTTTCTTACTCTGGATTTTATTCTTTATCTCTATAAATCTCAAATCCTTCCTTGTATGGAATACCGTTGCCCTATCTGGGGCGGATCTTCCAATAATGCCCTTTCTCTTTTAGACAAGGTTCAAAAATGCATTGTAAACATAGTTGAACCTGCTCTTGTAGCCAACCTCCAACCATTATCACATCATTGTAATGTTGCTTCTCTTTCTCTTTACTATAAGTATTATAATGAACACTGCTCTAAAGAGCTAGCGTCTCTTGTACCATATACTAAAATTCATTGTTGTGTTACTCATCATTCTATTAAGTCTCATCCTTTTAATGTGACTGAAATTGTAATAAAGTTGCAAAGACAAATAAATGTCGAAAAAAAATAAAAAATAATAAATAAAAGAGAAGTGTTGTTAACAAAACCTTAGATAAGAGGGTTACACAAGTTTAATAATAAAAATAAAAAAAAAGAATAATTATAGAATAGCAAGACCTGCCTCTGTAGCCAACCATTGTCGCATTGTCATAGTGTTGCTTCTCTTACTCTTTTCTACAAATGCTATAAAGAGTGCTGTTTTAAGGAGCTAGCGTCTCTTATGCCGTCTGCTTAAATTCATTCTCGTATTACTTATCATTCAATTAAGTCTCGTCCTTTTACTGTGACTGTCCCTAAGTGCTACAAAAATTCTTATTTGTGTGACTAATCATTCAGCATCTTTTTACTGTATATGTTCCTTCATGGTCTAAAATTTTCTTTAACAAAACATAAATATACCAAGAATGACTTACGCGTGCATAAATGCTGTGCCAGAGAACACAGACATACATATAATGACTTACAGGTACATAAACAGAAACTTACATATAATGACCAGTATTATCACATGAAATTCAGGCCACAGATCCAACAGAAGACATGTGTATATATAACGACTCACTGGTACATCAAAACAACATTTCGCAGGACTTACCTGTACCTAAATAACGCTCCAGAGGTCCAATAGAACACAAACATACACATTATGACTAACTGGTACATAAACACAAACATACATATAGTGACTTACGGGTGCGTCAACACCGCTCCAGAGGTCCAACAGAACACAAACATACACATAATGACTAACCGGTACATAAACACATACATACATATAGTGACTTACGGGTGCGTCAACACCGCTCCAGAGGTCCAGCAGAACACAAACATACACATAATGTCTAACCGGTACATAAACACAAACATACATATAGTGACTTACGGGTGCGTCAACACCGCTCCAGAGGTCCAACAGAACACAAACATACACATAGTGACTGACGGGTACATAAACACAAACATACATATAGTGACTTACGTGTGCATCAACACCGCTCCAGAGGTTCAACAGAACACAAACATACACAAAATGACTAACGGGTACATAAACACAAATATACATATAATGACTTACGGGTGCGTAAACACAAACATACAAATAATTACTTATCAGTAGATCAACACCGCTGCAGAGGTGAACAGAAGACAGGTATTCATATAATGACTTGTAGATGCACCGACAAAAATTAATATGTATACATATTAATTTGTTCAAAATATATTATAACTGATATAAGCCTGGCATATCTACTGGTAATAAACCGAAAATAACAGATTTTATAACTGGATATTTTTTATTTAAAAAAATTATTTTCCAGTGTTTATCAACAAATTTTGCAAATTTTTTGAAATAACACTGGAGGTTTTCATCAAATATTTAGAGGATGATTCGGTTCGACTTGATTTGGGAGATACTTTGTTTTTACATATTAAAAAATGCAAATAATAATTTTAATATAATTTCGTTATTTTACTTTTGAAATTTTTTTATTTAGGTTAAAAAACTGAGTTTTTTAAGTGCAGAAGATTATAAACAGCTGTAGAGATTGGTTAAGAATAGGTTTTTTAATTATTTTTTTGTATGAGCAATCATTTTTTGTATTTTTATGTATTGAATATATTTTTTAAATATATTTATTTATAGTAGTTATTGCAACCAATAATCATAACAGCCACTTTATATATATACATTTAAAATACATTTATAACCTCAGATATATGAAAAATGCCCGTTGATATAGTAAAGTTCTTATTTTTTATAAATTGAATTATTTATTCATTTTGTTTAAGAGACTATTTACAAATACACTGTTGACACTAAGAAGGTTTTGGTTCAACTTAGAAGGTTTTGGTGGAAAGATTGCTTTATCATCAACCAAACTACATGATGTAATAAAAGGTAATAAAATTAGTTTTAATGTATTAATATTTTTTAATATTTAGTATTCGATAGAATCTATGTTAAATAAAATTATTTTTGTGATTTTTGTTCGACAAAATTATTTTAGCAAATTTACATTTTATTATTTGAAAAGTATCTGTAAATTTTGTTTTATTTTTAGAAGTTATAAAAAAAAAGATTTGAAAAGGTTTCAAATGCTGATAAACAGCAAATTGGACGAATTAAATGAGTTATAAGTTTTTATTGTATATTATTATATGCTGAATACATAGTTATATAGGTTTTTTTAATTATTTTTTTATATGAGCAATCATATTTTTTGAAGATCTTGAGTAAGAAATCTTTTTAACGAACAAAGTATACCTTCTTAAAACATCTTTATAACGTCTTAAATAAAACGTCAAAAGGCCGTTTAAATAGAACGTTATAAATCGGTCTTTAGTAAGACGGCTTAAGCGCAGGTCTCCGCGCAGCAGCCTTGTTTGTCAAGGTTCGTGTTTCGGAGGTATAGGGTTGAGAGAGGGTTTACCACAAATAAATAGCCTCCTCTCGGCCTTGAGGAGGTGAATCAGCAAAAAAAAAAAATATATATACAATTTGCCTAATACCTGTTAATAACTTATTATTATTTATTGGACAGGTGGTAATTTGTTGAAAAGGTGATGATCTGTTATGAACAGGGGCAGAGTCCATTAATATGCGTTTCGATTGGGAATATTTTGATGCTGAATTGTTACATCTACAAGAAAAAATTATGATTTCAATACCAAACCAATGGTATAACTTTGAACAAGTTCACAATAAATAAAAACATACATATTAATTTGTACCAAATATATTATAGTTGATATAAACCTGGCATATCTACTGGTAATAAACCCAAAATAACAGATTTAAAACTGGATATTTTTATTTAAAAAAATTATTTTCTGTTCATCATTATCAGATAATCCAGTGTTATAACAGTCTTTTTGCAAATTTTTGAAAACCAGTTTTTGAATAATGTTTGTAGTAGACTTGCTTGTTTTTACTTTATAAACACTTATACTTAAAGAACTTGTGAAAAAAACAACTGAATATCCGGCATATATGACTAAAATATATGGTACACCTCATCACATTGAATGCAGTCATTTATTAGATAATTATATCACTACTTCTCTATTTCGAAGTCTATTCTTGCTGTTGGTAAACCATCAGAATCACAATTGCTCAACTCAATATCACTTCCATAACTGTAAAAGAAGTATAATAACAAAAATTATCCAAAATTATTTTAGTCAAAAAAGTGTATCGCCCCCTAATCATTTTTTAACTTTTCTGTTGTATAAATTAGTAAAATTGCAGAAAAAAAGCCAAAATCAAGCAAATTTGATTATTAAAAAGTATTCTAACTAATTTTTTAGCAAAGTTTGTTTTCTTTTTAGGTTCTTAATAAAAAAATCATGGTGAAAAGATGAAATTCATGAATCAGTAAAAAAAATTCTTTCTGGGACACTATAAAAATGGAAAACGGTATGAAACTATTTCTAAAATAGTAAATGTTAAGCCTAATAGTGCAGGAAATATAATTAGAAAATATCATTAGAAAATATTAAAAATGGGTATCATAAAAATTTGCCGAGAAATAGACGCCCAGCTCATACTACCTTATGCATTGATAGAGAAATTATTTAAAAAGTTAAACAAGATTGAGAATTATCTGCACCAAAGCTAGCAAAATATTTACAAACAGATCATAGTATAACTATAAATCCTTAAACTGTTTGCAATCGCTTGAAAAAGCGAGGTTTTGTTGGTAGAGTTACTCTAAAAAAGCCTTTTTTGAGCAAAAAGAATCAAAAGAAAAGATTGGCTTGGGCTTAGAAACATTCGAATTTGGTCTATTGATCAATGGCAAATAGTTTTATGGTCCGATGAAACAAAAATATGTTTGTTTGGTTCAGATGGTATCATACGCAAATGGTGAACGCCTAAACCCTAAATGTATTTCGTATTTCTCACCAAAATAATTAATTTTTTAAATATTTTTTTAATATTATATAATTACACGTTTATTACTTTATTTATGCATTTTATATATAAATATAGCTATTCTAATAAAAAAAAAACTACGAAAATAATTTTGGCACATAAAACTCGATTTTGTCTGACTATGTATAGGTCCGAGACTGTGCCCATACAAAAAGCCCTCGCGTATCCCATACCAGTTGCGCGGACGACTCACATACGGTACCCATATGTGTTGGTTGACTGGAGTGTCTTTATTTTATTATATTTTTAAAATTTTATTTTATTTTTAGAAGTTGTAAAAACAAGATTTGAAAAGTTTCAAATGCTGATATTAAACAGCAAATTAGACGATTTTGTAAAAATGCTTCATCACGGATAAATACAAATTAAACGAATTATAAGTTTTTATTGTATATATTATTATATGCTGTATAAATTTTTATATAGAAATATACTTTTTTTAAATACAGCTAATTCCATTTATTTGTATTATATGTTTGCTTTGTTTTTAATTTATTTTTTCCACTATAATTATATGTCTTTAAAATGCAATTTATTAGTTCGCTTAATGTGTTATTAATGCTGTCAATATCGGACAACATAGTATAGTGACAAAATTAATTATACCATCATTAATGCTGTACAGTAATTAAAACTTAATAAATTATTGAGCCGTCTTGAATGGGACGTATGTTCTCTGTAAAACGTCTTTTCAATGGACAAAAGTGACGTCTTTAAGATGCTAATTTTTATCTAAACTAAATACCTTAAAGTCGTCTAGAATAAGAATAAAAATAGTCTTGAATAAAACGTTTTAAAAGCGCTCGAATAAGACGCTTTTAATTTGTCTAAAGTAAGACATCTTAAGGCAATCTTGATATATATATATACCTTGAAGATATCTTTATGGCGTTTTTTTTAATCTTTGAAAGAGGTCTTAAGACAGCTAAAAGATGTCTTTTTGTTTGCTGGGGAGTGGTATTGCGTAGTATTATTAAAAGGAATATAGAAAGGTTTTATAATTTGAAAATGCGGCAATTCCTTTATCACCAAACCGATTAGAATTACTTGATCAAAAGCATTCTTTAACTGATAGTATTATTATATAGTTACGTACTAATAAAGTCTTTTAATATGTTGTTAAAAACCATACTAAACTCATAAAAATACTTTATGAATAACCAATAACATAATGATGTCTACTTGCGTAAATTTTGAGATGCAATATTAATATAATTATGAAAAACCAATGATTTTGATTAACAAATATATATTTTGGTTAATAAAACATACTTAAGTGCCAAATTTAAGTAGGTTCTTGTTTATATCACATTAGAGTGTTTAGGAAAAGATTGAAACAACCACCTCATTTGGTTAGGGTGTAAACTTTATATTATCATAACTTTTGAATTTTGAATTTATAAATCGACTTGAATTTTGTGTAAGAAAACAAAAGAAAAAAAGTGAATTTGTTGCCCTCTCATTTAGAGTAGGGATGGTAAATGTTTTAGGGTATTTTTGTTTCCAGGCTGTACTCTCTACAAATTTTATTTCTTAATCTACGTAAAAACCATTGTTTATCTACAGCTCGGTTATGCGTACATAAGAACGTTGCGTTGAAAAATAGTTTTGGCCTATAGGAATACGTGGCCCAGGTGCTTAATTTCTGTTTCTTTAAAGCAATAACTTTTACTTAAAAAATTCAAAAATCTTTATATACATCTTGAGGCTCTTAAACCTCACGGCCCTGCGCCAAATTGCTTGGGGGAC
The DNA here is from genome assembly GCF_038396675.1 of Hydra vulgaris. Classification (NCBI taxonomy): domain Eukaryota; kingdom Metazoa; phylum Cnidaria; class Hydrozoa; order Anthoathecata; family Hydridae; genus Hydra; species Hydra vulgaris. Next base: position 31,096,960 of record NC_088927.1, read on the forward strand.
TGTAAGATTTGCTTGCACTGCCATTGCTGTTGTGTTGTAGTAAGCTTATGTAATTTAAATTTTATTTTATATAATCTATTTTTAATAAAAAGTTGTTATTACTTTTGAAATGAAAAAATTCTATTTAAAAAATAATATTCTATTTGTAAATTTAAATTACATTTGGTAGCATATTACTCTTATGAAAATTATTTTCATATGCAAGTTTTTTTTTTAATATAATTTTTTTTTAATTACTTTTAAAATAAAATGAAAATTACAGTTTAAAGAACTAGTATATTATGTAATTTGAAAAGTAATTAAATTTTAAATGTAAAAGTTAACAGCTTTTTCATGTGACTTATTTTTCATGTGAAAGTAAATTACTTTTTGTTGTAATCTTCTTTTAGATAATTTACTTTTGAAAGCAAAAAAAATTACATTATAAAGTAAAAGTCGTTTCATGAAAGTTCTCGATTATATTTCTTGTACATACCGACTAAGAAATCGAAGGCGAGCATTTAATTACAACATCTCAAATGATGGCAAGTTTTAATAAAAATGCCGGAATAATAGAAATTATAATACAAAAAAACAAATTAAAAAAAAGAACAAATTCAAAAGTGTACTTTGCTAACAATACCGATAAAGACAATAATCTTGTGAAAACAAATAAATGTTACACACAAGTACAACTATAGCTAAGAAATCAGTATGGCATTTGACCGTTGAAATTAAAATATTTAGAAAAAGTCGACAATAATCTCAAGAAGCAACGACACACATGAAATCAAAGTAAAAAGCATTCTTTTTAACTGATAAAGGAAATAAATAACCTAATATTAAAACCTATAAGCAACCTTAAACGAATGGGGAAAATATTTAAAAAAAAAAACAAGCAACCTTGTTTAATCAAGGAGTTATCATAGTCTGGAGTAAGAACGAAGTTAAAATACGTCATTTTCCAAGGAACAGTTTTGTAGTAAAATAATTTTCTACTAAACACTGCGTAATTATCATAATCAAAAGTTAACTAATCTCATTCCACGTTTAACAAAAATTATCCAATAATATTGTTTCAAAACGTTATAAACGTCTGCAAATAAAAGATAAAAGTTTAAGAAGATTTAGTTTATTGTTATTTTTTTGCTGGGCATTTGAAGGACTAATAATAAATTTCTAGATGAGACTTTAACTAATAAATGTCTAAATAAGAATTTGGTAGTATTTTTGCCGGATTTACAAAAAGAAGTTTTATATATCTATATTTGCTTTAAATCCGACATAAATACTCCAACACAAAATAAAATCCGACAAAACTACTCCAACACAAAATAAAATACTGGAGGGATTTAATAAGTTCCTGGCCAAAATAACAGTTTTAAAGAACGTAACTAACCTATAGCTGAACAGGCAAGCAAAAAAAAGGATCAAATATGTAGTAGAGATTAAGGTTGAGAGTCTAAAACTTTGATATTTATAGCTATAATTGAGGTAAGCAGAAAACAATTACTTTGCCTTAATTGTGATTTTTGTTTTAATTAACTTCTTGATTGATCGAATAGTTGTAAAATACATATCTAACAAACTTTTATTTTATTAATCCATTCCGATTACAACTCTCAAAGCTTATTGATTACGTTTTAAAATATTCCATTTTTTTGCAAAAGCGCCATTTTGACCTGCTTCTGGAATAATTACACTACATAGGCTGTAACGCGATTTTAATTCATTTTCGGCTTTGTTCTCCCTGAAGCTAAGCTATTATACCTCCTTGGTTTAATACAATCACAATTAAAAATGTAATATGATAAACTTGTGTTCAAACACAAAAAATAATTTATATCAGCTTTAAAAAAATTTGTGAAGCTAACGCGTATTCTTGGTTTCTTTAAATTAAATTAATGCTTGTAAACATTATTGCGCCATAACTAGGGTTATGTTGTCACTAAATAAAAAAAGTATGCTACAAAATTCCTAGATTCTGTGTTGAAAAAGTAGCAATCTTATTACGGAATAAATAAGTGTTGCATTAAGTATCTTATTTATATGCGAGTATTATTCTTTTATCAATAAAGACACAAATTAAACGATGTTGCCGATTTCAAAAAATTAACGATGTTGCCAATTTCATTTATTACAGTTAATAAAGTTTTTATACTTTCCTGTCTTAACTTGACACGTAGCCTGATCGCAATATACTTTTCAAAAATATACATATTTATAGATATTATAAATATCATACATCGACATATCTAATTAAATATTTAAATTAATTTCATTTAATAAACTATTGATCGACACAACTTTAAAGAATACTAAAAAAATAATTATAATAGAGATGTAGTTCTCTCTTTACTCTGAACATAATATTAATTTGTAGCTAAAGCACAACACACTTGTTTAGAACCATATTCTGACATCAAATTTTAACGTATTTAAAAATAAAATTATGTGTGACCATAACTAAGTTGCCGAAATATATTTTTCTGCTTTTTTCACATCAGGCCGTTTGAAAATGTCCCATTCAATAATCAATACTTTGTCCCATTCAATAGGCTTCCCGCTATATCCACAAATGAAAGGACAGGCTAAAAACAGTAATACCTAACCGCAAATGCTTTACAAATTTAAAAAGTAGAGACATTTGGGTGTTTAAAAACTTTAGTAATCGCTGCAAAATTAGACACAGAAAATTGTTTTTAAAAATTACTTTTTGTTCTTCAAAACACAATAACATCCAATGCCATTATGTTTAGACCATAATAGAAATAAAGATTTAGTCTGTTGAATGGTTGTGTCAAACACTTCATACCACAGTAGTTTGGAAAGCCAACCGTAGATGCTTCTAAGCAAATTTGATTTTGCCCCACTCAATAATTGTTAAGATTCTCCCCTACCTTGAAGATATCTTTATGGCGTTTTTTTTAATCTTCGAAAGAGGTCTTTAAGACAGCTAAAAGATGTCTTTTTGTTTGCTGGGGAGTGGTATTGCGTAGTATTATTAAAAGGAATATAGAAAGGTTTTGTAATTTGAAAATGCGGCAATTCCTTTATCACCAAACCGATTAGAATTACTTGATCAAAAGCATTCTTTAACTGATAGTATTATTATATAGTTACGTACTAATGAAGTCTTTTAATATGTTGTTAAAAACCATACTAAACTCATGTAAATACTTTATGAATAACCAATAACATAATGATGTCTACTAACTAAATTTACTGCGTAAATTTTGAGATGTAATATTAATATAATTATGAAAAACCAATGATTTTGGATAACAAATATACTTTTGGTTAATAAAACATACTTAAGTGCCAAATTTAAGTAGGTTCTTGTTTATATCACATTAGAGTGTTTAGGAAAAGATTGAAACAACCACCTCATTTGGTTAGGGTGTAAAGTTTATATTATCATAACTTTTGAATTTTGAATTTAAAAAATCGATTTAAATTTTGAGAAAATAAAAAAAAGAAAGTGAATAATTTGTTGCCCTCTCATTTAGAGTAGGGATGGTAAATGTTTTAGGGTATTTTTGTTTCACGGCTGTACTCTCCACAAATTTTCTTTATTAAAATACGTAAAAATCATTGTTTGTCTACAGCTCGGTTATGCGTATATAAGAACGTGGCGTTGAAAAATAGTTTTGGCCTATAGGAATACGTGGCCCAGGTGCTTAATTTCTGTTTCTTTAAAGCAATAACTTTTACTAAAAAAATTCTTTAAATACATCTTAAGGCTCTTAAACCTCACTTAAAATACTCCAACACAAAATAAAATCCGACAAAACTACTCCAACACAAAATAAAATACTGGAGGGATTTAATAGGTTCCTGGCCAAAATAACAGTTTTAAAGAACGTAACTAACCTATAGCTGAACAGGCAAGCAAAAAAAAGGAATAAATATGTAGTAGAGATTAAGGATGAGAGTCTAAAACTTTGATATTTATACCTATAATTGAGGTAAGCAAAAAACAATTACATCGCCTTAATTGTGATTTTTGTTTTAATTAACTTCTTGATTGATCGAATAGTTGTAAAAAACATATCTAACAAACTTTTCTTTTATCCATTCCGATTACAACTCTCAAAGCTGATTGATTACGTTTTAAAATTTTCTATTTTTTTGCAAAAGCGCCATTTTGACTTGCTTCTGGAATAATTACACTACAAAGACTGTAACGCTATAAGTATGCTATAAAATTCCTAGATTCTGTGTTGAAAAAGTGGCAATCTTATTACGGAATAAATAAGTGTTGCATTAAGCATCTTATTTATATGCGAGTATTATTCTTTTATCAATAAAGACAAAAATTAAACGATGTTGCCGATTTCAAAAAATAAACGATGTTGCCAATTTCATTTATTACAGTTAATTAAGTTTTTATACTTTCCTGTCTTAACTTGACACGTAGCCTGATCGCAATATACTTTTCAGAAAAAGTTAAAAAAATGAGAAAAATAGTACAGTTATATCATAACTACCATAATTATCAAAATCTAATTTAATGTGTTTTGAACATTATGAGTCTGAACATGATATCGGATTTCCTAACTAAATCAAAAGTTAGTTATGTTAGTTATGATGGTTATTTAATGGATCGTAATTTGTAAAATCGTGACTGTTTCAAAACTGTTAAATAACGTTTTTATTTGAACAGTTTCCGTACCTTTAATTATAAATTGAAACTTTTGTTTCATCTTATCATTGCAAAAAGAGTTAAGACTAAACAGATAAACTGATCATAAAAGGTAAAAAAAAATTAAAGTTCTTACATGTTGATATTTTTATTAATTTGCAATTGCCTTTAAGAAAATACAATTATATAAAAAGTAATTTTAACATAAAATGCATTCGACGTTGTTTAGAGTTTTTGTTTTAACTTCAACTATGGCGAAGAAAATTATTCTACATTCGTTTTTAATTTCTTTACTACATCAGATATCTGCCAACGTAATCAGACGAGATATTTTATCATGTAATTTTATAATTTTTTTTTTCACTTTTGTTCAAAGTTCTAAATTTAGAAACATGTAATATGTAGCTTAAAACACTTTATTCATAGCTTCGCTAGAGCAAAGTTCTGAATCAGAAAACACCTTTAATCAATCATCAGTCGTTCAAGAACTACCGCCGACAATATTTCTTGATACAAACACAATACCTTCAGAGAATATTTTACCAGAAAGTTTTTCAGTCGAAAAGGCTCAGCTGCAAACATCGATGAGCGAACCCGTAATGACAGATACTTTTACTGCGCCGACTCAAGCCGAATTAATCATGACGAACCTAGTTTTACCAGAGTCACTTCAACCAGCATCTAGTTGCAATGTTGCTAACTGTCTTTTACCTTCATGTAGATGCGCGGGAACAGATATACCTGGCGGATTGTCAAAAGTTAACACCCCGCAAATGATCTTATTAACCATGGATGACGGGGTAACACCAGAAAAATACCAGCTTTACAGTGAGTTACTTAGTGGCATGACTAACTTTAATGGCTGTCCAATAAAAGCAACGTTTTTCGTATCCGGTGATAATACCGACTACTCTTACGTCAAGAAATTGCAAGAGAGCGGTAAGTAAACTTCTTAGTTTTGAAATTAAGTATTACGCGTTCACAATTCTTCAAGGTTTTTGACGTCAAAATGTTTGAAGCCTAAGGAAGCTTTTCATTAAACGACCCAAGGTAAAGTTTCTTTTAACTCGGGTCGTACTATGAAAAGCTTCAAAAGCAATCAATTGCTTAAGCTTTATTATACGCGTTCGTTTTGTATAAAGTTAGGTACTTTAAAAACTTTTCCGCTTTTACCGAGTTACTTTTTAAACAGCATTTATACAACATTTTCGTCTTCAAACGAGAGTGTTTTATACCGCTCAAGTTTATTTTAACATTCTTTGATTTAAATGCATTCCTTTTTCGCTTGTGCTACACTCTGTAATTTTCTCGTCTTCATTTTAAAAGTTTTCCTTTCCACAAAAGCGTCGTTATATTAAAGAATACTCTTACGTTTTATAGGTCATGAGATAGCAGATCACTCGACGACTCACAAGTTTCCTGTAGAATGGTGGAGTAAAACAGTAAGTTTGGCAAAAACGTTAGTTTTTTTTTAGTTTTCAATTGTATTTTTTTTTCTTTTTACGTGAAAACATCATCTGTAGATCAGGTGACCTTACTATTTGAATGTTTTTTTATATTCGAGCAAAACAATTAGAAACAAAAGCTAAGGTTTTATCAAGGTTGTTTACGTGTCAGTCATTTTTTTTATATTCATGTTCAGGCCGCCTTAGAAGATCTGCAAATGGAGATTTTAACACAAAAAAATACTATTCAGCAAGAAATTGGAACAACCACACTTGGATGGAGAACTCCGTTTCTTGCTAGCCAGGAAAATACGTTTAAAGTGTTAGCTGAAAACCAGTTTTTGTATGACAGTTCGTTGGGAACCTTTCCGGGTACACGATGGTGGCCATATACGTTGGACTACTTACCTTCATTGCCATGCTACATGACAAACTGTCCAAAAGGTAACAGTTTTGTATACGCCATTGCGATTCTTTTATTGATCTATCGTGTCTTTATTTTTCTTTTTCGCTTTATTAAGTTATCCTATACTTATTTTTATTGAGCTCTCGCGTGCGAGTGCATTTAAATTGAACAAATTTCTTTTAGATGCGTATCCTGGAGTATGGGAAATCCCGTTGGTTACATTGCAATGCGACGAATCAGCTACATCGTTCGCTTCTATGCTCGATGAATGTACAAATTTAGAAACAGAAGAAAGCACGTATAACATGTTAATGACCAATTTTAGGCTTCACTACGAGGATAGTAAGCAACCGTTTCCCATGTTTGGCCATTCAACTTGGTTTGATAATGCACCTTACCGTAAAGATGGTAAGTTTCATTAAATGTGATCAATTTTAGCTCACAATAAACAAAAAGGTTTACGGTTTCTTGAAATTTAATTTTTAATTAATGAGCAAAGCATTACTTTATTTTTTAGCTGTCAAAAGGTTTATAAACGATGTTCGAAAGTTCAACGACGTTTACTTTGTTACTGCCCAACAGGCAATTCAATGGATAAAGTCGCCAGTCAGTAACGATAAAATGCCGTTTTCATGTGACCGATAAATGGCACTTTTACAGCATTTCAAGATAACTTACAAATCAGAAAAAAGGCTCCTAAATAGCACTTTGTCAGATTACCTGTAAATAGCACTTTTATAGTTTGCAAGATTTTTTTTTACTGGTGTTTTATGTACGTAGTATTTAGTTAATTTTTTTTTCACTTTTGTGAAAAATTTGTTTGTTATTTTATACCCACACGCCCAAACCTTTGGTTTTGTATGCTAATTTCAGCCAAATGGCGGCTATTTATCGCAGGTGTGGATTGCTCTAATAACTATTTGCAAGTCATTATTTTATCTATGTGTTGTTTATATTTTTATGGCTGAGTGGGTCACTGGTAGGGAGTCACCAGTCGGTTTATTTCTTTTTGTGGGAACACCCTTTTTTTTAACTATTTAACTCCAAAACACAAACCGTGACGAGAAACGTTGCTGTGCAGAATAACACAGTTAATTAGTAAAAGTTAATTGCAAGGTCTTAGAGCGTGTTCCCATGCACCTCGAGCACAATAAGTATAAGCAGAACTAGACTGATTACGTGTAAATACGCTGTTAATTGATAACTAAAAAAATGCTAAATTAAATAAGATGATTATATATTCTCATTAGTATTCTCAAGATAAACTTACTATTTCTTTTTTTAATATAGAATTTACTAGTTAATATTATATGTAAAATCAGTGGTAGATTCAATATAGGGCATATGGTGTGTGTGTGTGTGCGTAGGGGAGGGAGGGGGAAGCGGGAAGTGGAAAGGTTAGCTGGATTTCTTTAGAGCAATTTTCTTTAAAGAAGATATACACAGTCAATGGATTTTTAACATAGTTCGGTGTATCAAAACTACTGTGACTGTACAGCGAGTGATGTTCATAAAACTACAACGACTTTGGAAACGGTAAACAACTATTTTTAGAGAAGTAAAAAAAAAATTATAAAGTAAATGAACTAAACATTGTGGAGTAATTTAGATTTGTTTTTATGTGTTAAAAATGTTTTCATGTAAAACCGTATGGCACCCTCTCCCATCTTAAAACCTACTTGCGCCGGCTCTTCTTTTAAAGATGTGCATGCATCAATATCTCCAGCAAAGACGACTGAACTACAAAATGAAAGACGTACATCTATTCTAAATAGAGAAATAGATGACATCGTGTTTTCCTTACATGTCTATACTCAACAAAATTAACTTGATTCATCCATTTACATCTGCTTATGATGAGAGTAGTTTCAGTAGACCAAAGATCAAAAATTATCTTTGATCAACAATGACAAAGCAATGTCTTTTTGGATTGACATTAATTTTATTCGAATGTGAGCTTGCTGAAAGCATTGGTTTTGAATTATCAATAAATCATTTTGTTTCAACCTAGCGAGCACAGACGTCGGTAAGACATCTATTCAACGCCTTCTAGAGGTCACAAGTCCGTATGATGTTCTTAAGACGTCCAACAAACGTTCTGTACCCGCTGAAAAAGAAATCTTGCAGAAAAAACTAGCAGGAAAGTAAACTTCTTTCTTAATGCTTGGGTTCAATAATATGTACAGTGCAAATACATTTTTAAATAACCAAACCATTGCAATAATAATAAATGTTTTTTTGTTTTAACGATAACTGATAAACTTAGCAAACTCAATCTGATTTGAAAATAAGCTGACTTTAGGTGTCTTAGGAGTATTGGTCACATTGAGCACAACAGATAAAACAAGAAACTATCATTGTCTTCAATGGCTAAATAGACTGCGTGAGATGCTGTTTTTTCAAATGTGATTTTCGAAAGATCTAATGGAAACATACCGGTACAGATGAAACCTCTACGCACGTTTTCAGAATTAAAACCATTATTATTATTATTGAGGTCTTTAAACATAGTAGAAACCTGTCTGATTGTCAAACTTTGAAAAATATTTTTAAATTGAAAAAAATTTAACTGTATTCTTCCACTCGACTTTGAGTGTTTTGAAAACACAAACGCCTAACGGGCGCAAAAAATGACTTGTGTGAGCCGGCAAACGTCAAAGTATTATATTATTTTAAAGAGCTTATTTTTATAATTCTAAGCCGATGTGCCAAACAAGACCGTCAAGACATAAAACTGTCAAGCCTTCGATTTTTTTTGCATCAGACAAATATGCTGTAACTTAAACTATGCTAGAAACTGTTCCGACTTCACCCATCCTGATTCACTCTTGTTATAAAAGACATTTTCGGCACCGCCTTTGCACCAGTCTTTCGTAATGCTTTTATAAAATATGTTTGAAAAATAAGTTTGAAAAACAAGTTTGAAAAATCAACATAATTAAACCGCTTTAATGACGCTATTATTTTGTAGAATCACAAAGAAATGCATCATTAAAAATTAGTAAATGAAAAACGAAACTAGCATATTCTAGCGGTTTTAATTTTTTTTTCTGTATTAAATTAAAAGCGGATGACCTTATAGTTTTGTTAACAAGGACTTATTATTGCTGCGGAAAAGCAATAAGAAGTTCTTGTTATCAAAATTATAAGGTCACTAAGCCCCGTAGTTAAGGCCGAGAAGGCCTTGAAGTTTTCAGGCTAGAAATTTGAACGTTTTTTCGTTTTAACTTAAAAACAAAATATCTGAAATTTTTTTTGTTAAATTGTATCTAAACCTTATATTAATAAATAAAATAAAAAAAAGAGTTAGTGGGGACAGGTTGGAACGCAGACATTGTCGGAGAAAATGTCCAACCCAAACACAGAAACTGTCATCAGAAAAGCCTAATAAATTTTTTTTACAGTAATAATACACTTAAACCTATTTTTGTGTGTTATATAGGGACTGCATAAAAGAAAACGCATAAAAAAAATGACGTAAGTACGCACATATTACACATTTTGATCGTTTGATTGAAATTATTGAGCGTTCAAAAATTAAATTATATGAGATCGCACAAAAAAAATCACACAAAATAAAACAAAACACACAAATTAAGTATCGCATAAAAAAGGACCGCATAAAAAGAGGTTTGATTTTAATTGTAATGCATTTATACATTAGTTTATCTAATTCAATGACTTTTATGTAAACCTATCCATTTTTGATGGACCCAAACATGTCTCAAAACATTTCTCAAAAATTAAAAAACATATTTTTAACCTGTCATTGTATATGAAAATGCGAGGGAAAATATTTTACACCAACATTAGTTTTAAACATTCATTAATATTAACTCACTCTACTTTATGTTTCATAAAGAATTATATGTAAAAAAAATTAAATATAAGGCGTTTGTCCTGAAAAACTTAAAATTGCAAAAGTCTTACCAATTTTCAAATGTGGTGATGTTTTAAACGCTGTATACTATAGACCGATCTCAATTCTTCCTTGTTTCTCAAAAATATTGGAAAAAAATTATGTACAATAGTTTTTATTCCTATCTAAATAGCAATAATATTCTTTACAGCAAACAATTCGGATTTGAGTCAAGACATTCCACTGACAATGCCATTATTCGCCTTATTTATGACATAAAGCCTTTGATGAAAAAAAAAATGCAGTTGGAGTTTTCATTGATCACAGCAAAGCGTTTGACCCAGTTGATCATAACATTCTTCTAGCTAAACTAAAATATTATGGCATAAAAAACTCAAATAATGGCTGCTTTGAAAGTTACTTAACAATTAGAAAACAATATTTATCGTATAACAAAGGAAAACCAAAATATATGACAGTCACATGCGGTGTTCCTCATGGATCAATATTTGGACCACTACTCTTTCTTTTTTATATAAACGACTTACATAGATTTTCTTATATTTTAACTTGAATTTTTTTCGCCGATGACACAAACTTCTTTTTCTCTAATAGTAACATTGACTTCTTATTTGGAACTGTCAATAAGGAACTCACAAATTTAACTGAATGGTTCAATTCGAATAAACTATCCTTAAATATAAGTAAAACCAAATAAACTATTTTTCATAGACTCCACGAAAAAAAATTATTCCATTAAAACCTCCCTATTTTTGTATTGATAATTCTAATATAAAAAGAGAGCACTCGTGCACGTTCTTAGGAGTATTTCTAGACGAAAATCTTTCACGGCGCACATTGGGACGGAGTGTGCCAAAATACCAAAAAATCAATATCAGCATTGCACGGTGAAAATTTTTCAAAATGGCAAAGACATGTTCATTAGAGGAAACATCTAGTTAAAAAAACATTAAATATTAATTTAAGCGTAATTTTATGCGGTTATTTACACGTTAATTTGACATGTGTTCCAAAACGCTATTTTGCATTTTTTATTTATCAACTTTCTTACGTTACTATTGTTTTAAATTAGCTTTATTGACTTTCATTTTAAACTATATTATTTTATTTAAAAGTGTTTTTCTCGCTGAGGTTTTTAAAAGTAATTTAACATAAATGTAATCATTAGTTTTTATGCATCGAAAACAGACAGTTTTCGATTTTTTTTTTGCTACTATCCTTTACAATTAGGTATCAGATAAACTATTCTCCAATATAATCCAATTATTTGACTATGTAAATCTCATGCTAAATATATGTAAATAGCCATGCCATTTAGCCATGCGACATAAATATTTTGCAACTTTTTGCAATAAAAAAAGTTATAAATGATTGGTCTTCGGTTAATGGTCAGTTGATGAGAAATACTGAACATGTAAAAAAGATGTTAGGTACACAAAGAATACCTACAAAATCTTTCATTACTGTTATAATATATAAGTATTGTAAATATCAATCTAAAAAAGTTATTTTATGACAAATACATGCACTGAAAAAAAATATTTTAAATGTTCACACTGATAAAAGCTAACTTTTATCAGTCTGACAAATGGAAAAGACAATTGTCCATTAAAAATATTTCGTATTTCTCACCAAAATAATTAATTTTTTTAATATTTTTTTTTTATATTATATAATTACATGTTTATTTCTTTATCTACGCATTTTATAAATATAGCTATTCTAATAAAACAAACTACGAAAATAATTTTGACACAAAAAACTCGATTTTGTCCCACTGTGCGGCGTGAACATATAAGTATAATAGAAAACAAAATATCAAAAAATATTGGCCTATTATATGAAGCTAAAAGGTTTTTAAACCAAAACTGTTTAAAAAACATATACTTTTCATTTATTAACAGCTACCTTAATTATGGGAACATTGCTTGCACCAACGCAACCAAGATAAAAAAACTACTCAGTAGACATAAGCATACTATACGAATTAATTCAAACGTAAACAGTTTTACGCCCTCAAAAGGTTTATTTAATAAAATTAATGTTTATCAACTAAAATTTAATGTACAAAATCAATAATAAAATAATACCTATAATACTTAATACCTTTTTAATCAAAATAAATCATGTTTATTCTACTAGATTTTCAAATCAAAACTGCATATAACTCAAAACTATTATACGGCCACTAAATTCTCTATTGCAAATAGAGGACCCAAATTATGGAATTTTAAATTTAACAACAACATCAAAACTACTCCTTCTTTTTACAAATTTAAAATAAAACCTAAACAAAAACTTCTTACTCTTGACAATGAATTAAGTTATTTTTTTTCATACTTTATTTTTATCTTCTTTTTTATTATATCTGGTTTTAATTGATTTATCTTTTTAATTTCCCTTATGCGAACAAGCCACCTGGTTTGCTTTCTTTTGTTCTTGTTATTATTAACTTAAACATTGTAAAAAATAGTGCGATTCTCACCACGTCCCTGGTAGTACCGCGCTCAACTTGTTTCTCCGCGCAGCGGCCTTGTTCTTCAAGGTTCGTATTTAGCGTAAGTTATAGAGTTGAGAGAGGGTTATAACCACTATTAAGTAGCCTCCTCATCTGTAGTGGCCTTCTCGGCCTTGAGGAGGTGAATAACAAAAAAAAAGAAAAAAAGAAAAAAAAAAATATTTAACTTTATTTTGTTTTGTTTTTTGAACACCTTGAGGTCTTTATTGTCTTTTATTAAACTGTGTCATATTTTTTTTTTTTTTAACTTTTGTTAGTTAAATAAAATAATATTTCAATTAATTTTTAACGATATTATAAAATATTTATCTTATAAAACAATTGCGTATAATGTAAAAATACGATGTAAACTACGGGGCTTAGTGACCTTATAATTTTGATAACAAGAACTTCTTATTGCTTTTCCGCAGCAATAATAAGTCCTTGTTAACAAAACTATAAGGTCATCCGCTTTTAATTTAATACAGAAAAAAAAATTAAAACCGCTAGAATATGCTAGTTTCGTTTTTCATTTACTAATTTTTAATGATGCATTTCTTTGTGATTCTACAAAATAATAGCGTCATTAAAGCGGTTTAATTATGTTGATTTTTCAAACTTGTTTTTCAAACTTATTTTTCAAACATATTTTATAAAAGCATTACGAAAGACTGGTGCAAAGGCGGTGCCGAAAATGTCTTTTATAACAAGAGTGAATCAGGATGGGTGAAGTCGGAACAGTTTCTAGCATAGTTTAAGTTACAGCATATTTGTCTGATGCAAAAAAAATCGAAGGCTTGACAGTTTTATGTCTTGACGGTCTTGTTTGGCACATCGGCTTAGAATTATAAAAATAAGCTCTTTAAAATAATATAATACTTTGACGTTTGCCGGCTCACACAAGTCATTTTTTGCGCCCGTTAGGCGTTTGTGTTTTCAAAACACTCAAAGTCGAGTGGAAGAATACAGTTAAATTTTTTTCAATTTAAAAATATTTTTCAAAGTTTGACAATCAGACAGGTTTCTACTATGTTTAAAGACCTCAATAATAATAATAATGGTTTTAATTCTGAAAACGTGCGTAGAGGTTTCATCTGTACCGGTATGTTTCCATTAGATCTTTCGAAAATCACATTTGAAAAAACAGCATCTCACGCAGTCTATTTAGCCATTGAAGACAATGATAGTTTCTTGTTTTATCTGTTGTGCTCAATGTGACCAATACTCCTAAGACACCTAAAGTCAGCTTATTTTCAAATCAGATTGAGTTTGCTAAGTTTATCAGTTATCGTTAAAACAAAAAAACATTTATTATTATTGCAATGGTTTGGTTATTTAAAAATGTATTTGCACTGTACATATTATTGAACCCAAGCATTAAGAAAGAAGTTTACTTTCCTGCTAGTTTTTTCTGCAAGATTTCTTTTTCAGCGGGTACAGAACGTTTGTTGGACGTCTTAAGAACATCATACGGACTTGTGACCTCTAGAAGGCGTTGAATAGATGTCTTACCGACGTCTGTGCTCGCTAGGTTGAAACAAAATGATTTATTGATAATTCAAAACCAATGCTTTCAGCAAGCTCACATTCGAATAAAATTAATGTCAATCCAAAAAGACATTGCTTTGTCATTGTTGATCAAAGATAATTTTTGATCTTTGGTCTACTGAAACTACTCTCATCATAAGCAGATGTAAATGGATGAATCAAGTTAATTTTGTTGAGTATAGACATGTAAGGAAAACACGATGTCATCTATTTCTCTATTTAGAATAGATGTACGTCTTTCATTTTGTAGTTCAGTCGTCTTTGCTGGAGATATTGATGCATGCACATCTTTAAAAGAAGAGCCGGCGCAAGTAGGTTTTAAGATGGGAGAGGGTGCCATACGGTTTTACATGAAAACATTTTTAACACATAAAAACAAATCTAAATTACTCCACAATGTTTAGTTCATTTACTTTATAATTTTTTTTTTACTTCTCTAAAAATAGTTGTTTACCGTTTCCAAAGTCGTTGTAGTTTTATGAACATCACTCGCTGTACAGTCACAGTAGTTTTGATACACCGAACTATGTTAAAAATCCATTGACTGTGTATATCTTCTTTAAAGAAAATTGCTCTAAAGAAATCCAGCTAACCTTTCCACTTCCCGCTTCCCCCTCCCTCCCCTACGCACACACACACACACCATATGCCCTATATTGAATCTACCACTGATTTTACATATAATATTAACTAGTAAATTCTATATTAAAAAAAGAAATAGTAAGTTTATCTTGAGAATACTAATGAGAATATATAATCATCTTATTTAATTTAGCATTTTTTTAGTTATCAATTAACAGCGTATTTACACGTAATCAGTCTAGTTCTGCTTATACTTATTGTGCTCGAGGTGCATGGGAACACGCTCTAAGACCTTGCAATTAACTTTTACTAATTAACTGTGTTATTCTGCACAGCAACGTTTCTCGTCACGGTTTGTGTTTTGGAGTTAAATAGTTAAAAAAAAGGGTGTTCCCACAAAAAGAAATAAACCGACTGGTGACTCCCTACCAGTGACCCACTCAGCCATAAAAATATAAACAACACATAGATAAAATAATGACTTGCAAATAGTTATTAGAGCAATCCACACCTGCGATAAATAGCCGCCATTTGGCTGAAATTAGCATACAAAACCAAAGGTTTGGGCGTGTGGGTATAAAATAACAAACAAATTTTTCACAAAAGTGAAAAAAAAATTAACTAAATACTACGTACATAAAACACCAGTAAAAAAAAATCTTGCAAACTATAAAAGTGCTATTTACAGGTAATCTGACAAAGTGCTATTTAGGAGCCTTTTTTCTGATTTGTAAGTTATCTTGAAATGCTGTAAAAGTGCCATTTATCGGTCACATGAAAACGGCATTTTATCGTTACTGACTGGCGACTTTATCCATTGAATTGCCTGTTGGGCAGTAACAAAGTAAACGTCGTTGAACTTTCGAACATCGTTTATAAACCTTTTGACAGCTAAAAAATAAAGTAATGCTTTGCTCATTAATTAAAAATTAAATTTCAAGAAACCGTAAACCTTTTTGTTTATTGTGAGCTAAAATTGATCACATTTAATGAAACTTACCATCTTTACGGTAAGGTGCATTATCAAACCAAGTTGAATGGCCAAACATGGGAAACGGTTGCTTACTATCCTCGTAGTGAAGCCTAAAATTGGTCATTAACATGTTATACGTGCTTTCTTCTGTTTCTAAATTTGTACATTCATCGAGCATAGAAGCGAACGATGTAGCTGATTCGTCGCATTGCAATGTAACCAACGGGATTTCCCATACTCCAGGATACGCATCTAAAAGAAATTTGTTCAATTTAAATGCACTCGCACGCGAGAGCTCAATAAAAATAAGTATAGGATAACTTAATAAAGCGAAAAAGAAAAATAAAGACACGATAGATCAATAAAAGAATCGCAATGGCGTATACAAAACTGTTACCTTTTGGACAGTTTGTCATGTAGCATGGCAATGAAGGTAAGTAGTCCAACGTATATGGCCACCATCGTGTACCCGGAAAGGTTCCCAACGAACTGTCATACAAAAACTGGTTTTCAGCTAACACTTTAAACGTATTTTCCTGGCTAGCAAGAAACGGAGTTCTCCATCCAAGTGTGGTTGTTCCAATTTCTTGCTGAATAGTATTTTTTTGTGTTAAAATCTCCATTTGCAGATCTTCTAAGGCGGCCTGAACATGAATATAAAAAAAATGACTGACACGTAAACAACCTTGATAAAACCTTAGCTTTTGTTTCTAATTGTTTTGCTCGAATATAAAAAAACATTCAAATAGTAAGGTCACCTGATCTACAGATGATGTTTTCACGTAAAAAGAAAAAAAAATACAATTGAAAACTAAAAAAAAACTAACGTTTTTGCCAAACTTACTGTTTTACTCCACCATTCTACAGGAAACTTGTGAGTCGTCGAGTGATCTGCTATCTCATGACCTATAAAACGTAAGAGTATTCTTTAATATAACGACGCTTTTGTGGAAAGGAAAACTTTTAAAATGAAGACGAGAAAATTACAGAGTGTAGCACAAGCGAAAAAGGAATGCATTTAAATCAAAGAATGTTAAAATAAACTTGAGCGGTATAAAACACTCTCGTTTGAAGACGAAAATGTTGTATAAATGCTGTTTAAAAAGTAACTCGGTAAAAGCGGAAAAGTTTTTAAAGTACCTAACTTTATACAAAACGAACGCGTATAATAAAGCTTAAGCAATTGATTGCTTTTGAAGCTTTTCATAGTACGACCCGAGTTAAAAGAAACTTTACCTTGGGTCGTTTAATGAAAAGCTTCCTTAGGCTTCAAACATTTTGACGTCAAAAACCTTGAAGAATTGTGAACGCGTAATACTTAATTTCAAAACTAAGAAGTTTACTTACCGCTCTCTTGCAATTTCTTGACGTAAGAGTAGTCGGTATTATCACCGGATACGAAAAACGTTGCTTTTATTGGACAGCCATTAAAGTTAGTCATGCCACTAAGTAACTCACTGTAAAGCTGGTATTTTTCTGGTGTTACCCCGTCATCCATGGTTAATAAGATCATTTGCGGGGTGTTAACTTTTGACAATCCGCCAGGTATATCTGTTCCCGCGCATCTACATGAAGGTAAAAGACAGTTAGCAACATTGCAACTAGATGCTGGTTGAAGTGACTCTGGTAAAACTAGGTTCGTCATGATTAATTCGGCTTGAGTCGGCGCAGTAAAAGTATCTGTCATTACGGGTTCGCTCATCGATGTTTGCAGCTGAGCCTTTTCGACTGAAAAACTTTCTGGTAAAATATTCTCTGAAGGTATTGTGTTTGTATCAAGAAATATTGTCGGCGGTAGTTCTTGAACGACTGATGATTGATTAAAGGTGTTTTCTGATTCAGAACTTTGCTCTAGCGAAGCTATGAATAAAGTGTTTTAAGCTACATATTACATGTTTCTAAATTTAGAACTTTGAACAAAAGTGAAAAAAAAAATTATAAAATTACATGATAAAATATCTCGTCTGATTACGTTGGCAGATATCTGATGTAGTAAAGAAATTAAAAACGAATGTAGAATAATTTTCTTCGCCATAGTTGAAGTTAAAACAAAAACTCTAAACAACGTCGAATGCATTTTATGTTAAAATTACTTTTTATATAATTGTATTTTCTTAAAGGCAATTGCAAATTAATAAAAATATCAACATGTAAGAACTTTAATTTTTTTTTACCTTTTATGATCAGTTTATCTGTTTAGTCTTAACTCTTTTTGCAATGATAAGATGAAACAAAAGTTTCAATTTATAATTAAAGGTACGGAAACTGTTCAAATAAAAACGTTATTTAACAGTTTTGAAACAGTCACGATTTTACAAATTACGATCCATTAAATAACCATCATAACTAACATAACTAACTTTTGATTTAGTTAGGAAATCCGATATCATGTTCAGACTCATAATGTTCAAAACACATTAAATTAGATTTTGATAATTATGGTAGTTATGATATAACTGTACTATTTTTCTCATTTTTTTAACTTTTTCTGAAAAGTATATTGCGATCAGGCTACGTGTCAAGTTAAGACAGGAAAGTATAAAAACTTAATTAACTGTAATAAATGAAATTGGCAACATCGTTTATTTTTTGAAATCGGCAACATCGTTTAATTTTTGTCTTTATTGATAAAAGAATAATACTCGCATATAAATAAGATGCTTAATGCAACACTTATTTATTCCGTAATAAGATTGCCACTTTTTCAACACAGAATCTAGGAATTTTATAGCATACTTATAGCGTTACAGTCTTTGTAGTGTAATTATTCCAGAAGCAAGTCAAAATGGCGCTTTTGCAAAAAAATAGAAAATTTTAAAACGTAATCAATCAGCTTTGAGAGTTGTAATCGGAATGGATAAAAGAAAAGTTTGTTAGATATGTTTTTTACAACTATTCGATCAATCAAGAAGTTAATTAAAACAAAAATCACAATTAAGGCGATGTAATTGTTTTTTGCTTACCTCAATTATAGGTATAAATATCAAAGTTTTAGACTCTCATCCTTAATCTCTACTACATATTTATTCCTTTTTTTTGCTTGCCTGTTCAGCTATAGGTTAGTTACGTTCTTTAAAACTGTTATTTTGGCCAGGAACCTATTAAATCCCTCCAGTATTTTATTTTGTGTTGGAGTAGTTTTGTCGGATTTTATTTTGTGTTGGAGTATTTTAAGTGAGGTTTAAGAGCCTTAAGATGTATTTAAAGAATTTTTTTAGTAAAAGTTATTGCTTTAAAGAAACAGAAATTAAGCACCTGGGCCACGTATTCCTATAGGCCAAAACTATTTTTCAACGCCACGTTCTTATATACGCATAACCGAGCTGTAGACAAACAATGATTTTTACGTATTTTAATAAAGAAAATTTGTGGAGAGTACAGCCGTGAAACAAAAATACCCTAAAACATTTACCATCCCTACTCTAAATGAGAGGGCAACAAATTATTCACTTTCTTTTTTTTATTTTCTCAAAATTTAAATCGATTTTTTAAATTCAAAATTCAAAAGTTATGATAATATAAACTTTACACCCTAACCAAATGAGGTGGTTGTTTCAATCTTTTCCTAAACACTCTAATGTGATATAAACAAGAACCTACTTAAATTTGGCACTTAAGTATGTTTTATTAACCAAAAGTATATTTGTTATCCAAAATCATTGGTTTTTCATAATTATATTAATATTACATCTCAAAATTTACGCAGTAAATTTAGTTAGTAGACATCATTATGTTATTGGTTATTCATAAAGTATTTACATGAGTTTAGTATGGTTTTTAACAACATATTAAAAGACTTCATTAGTACGTAACTATATAATAATACTATCAGTTAAAGAATGCTTTTGATCAAGTAATTCTAATCGGTTTGGTGATAAAGGAATTGCCGCATTTTCAAATTACAAAACCTTTCTATATTCCTTTTAATAATACTACGCAATACCACTCCCCAGCAAACAAAAAGACATCTTTTAGCTGTCTTAAAGACCTCTTTCGAAGATTAAAAAAAACGCCATAAAGATATCTTCAAGGTAGGGGAGAATCTTAACAATTATTGAGTGGGGCAAAATCAAATTTGCTTAGAAGCATCTACGGTTGGCTTTCCAAACTACTGTGGTATGAAGTGTTTGACACAACCATTCAACAGACTAAATCTTTATTTCTATTATGGTCTAAACATAATGGCATTGGATGTTATTGTGTTTTGAAGAACAAAAAGTAATTTTTAAAAACAATTTTCTGTGTCTAATTTTGCAGCGATTACTAAAGTTTTTAAACACCCAAATGTCTCTACTTTTTAAATTTGTAAAGCATTTGCGGTTAGGTATTACTGTTTTTAGCCTGTCCTTTCATTTGTGGATATAGCGGGAAGCCTATTGAATGGGACAAAGTATTGATTATTGAATGGGACATTTTCAAACGGCCTGATGTGAAAAAAGCAGAAAAATATATTTCGGCAACTTAGTTATGGTCACACATAATTTTATTTTTAAATACGTTAAAATTTGATGTCAGAATATGGTTCTAAACAAGTGTGTTGTGCTTTAGCTACAAATTAATATTATGTTCAGAGTAAAGAGAGAACT